>NC_080420.1:71579193-71674193 GCF_029873635.1 Malania oleifera
CATTTTTACTTCATGAAAAACTGATTTAATATATAACTTTTCGCTTACTTTGTTCTTTGCAAAATACCAACGACAGGCGGACTCCGGAAAATACGCGGTGCTTACCCGGATCTGAATCAAAAATTCTAATCCCATTTAATTAATCCGAATAAAATAAATATTTAATATTTCTAGGCCCATAAATTCTAAATTAAATAAAATATATCCTTAAATATAGAAAAATTATCAAATGTTCCAAATTAATTATTAATTCTCCCCCCCCCCCCCCCAAAACTACCCATCAGCATTACATAGGCTCACACACCCTCAAAGTAACATTTTAATAATATTTTAATACTCCCACTTAATTTTCTAAATTATGTCTGCGGGACCCAAAATTACACCCGCGGCGCTTACCTAATCCCTGATTCAAAAACCCTAATTCCATTTAAATTATTTTTAAATAACGTACTATTTAAATATTTTCTAGGATCATAATTTTCAATTTACAATTATACCCGCAAATTTAATTAAGTTGCAAAATTTCCCAAATCTCACTCTCACTTTAGAGTAGGACCTAGAAAATTCCAATTGAAAAATTACCTACGTCAAAATGACGACGACGACGATTAGGACCACGTGGTGGTACCCGTTCACCGATTTAACAGTAGATTTAAAACAAAATTGGAAAATAAGAAAATAGTACCTCTCCCCATAAGCAGTGCTTAAGTCGTACCCACGACCAATCTGCTCCAATAGAAATGTCGTCAGCGGAACCAGGATTCCAACGGCAGCTTCCGTTTCCCGATTCGTTGCAAACTCACTGAGTAATTAAGAGAAGGAGAGAGACAGAGACGGAGCGACTGAAGGCGGCACAACAACTTGCAGAGGGGAGGGGGCGGGCGGATTGGCGATGCGCTTCTTGCTGCTTGCGTCTTCGAGTCGGTCGATCTCCTGTCAGGTGGAAAAGTACAGGGTACAGAGAAGAGAGAGAGCGAGAGAGAGAAAAGGGAGAGTAAGAGAAGAGAGAGAGAGAGAGAGGGGGAGAGAGCGAGGGGAAGGAGGAGGGGGGGAAAGCCAGGCCGAAGAGGTAATTTAACAACTAGTTATTTAGTTATTTAATTTAATTTTTTTCCCATGTCATTCCTTTTATTTATTTATTTGTTATTTTATTTATTTATTATTATTTTTTTCTAAATTATTTTAATCCTTTTAAATTTCTGGGTCTTTACACCCTATGAATCATAGTTGACTGATCTTCGTATTTTCAAATTTAAAACAGTGAGAGAAAGTTTCCAAAATTGATTACTTGGCCCCCAAACTTTGAGAAAACTTGGGAAACACTGCAAGAAAATTGCTGAATACGAAAATTCACTTTTTCTATCTATAAATATATGTTAAACCTAAAGATTAAAAATACCAAAAAGTAGCAATCAATCTAATTCTTATACATTCAAAGCTATCTTAATAAATACACTTGTTGAAAGTTCTTGCTAATTAAAAGTTCATGGTTCTTGCTCTTTCATTGAGATTTTCAAATCTAAGATAGAACCCTGGTGATATCTTCTTGAACTTCATTCATTATATTGTTATTTTGTTGAATTATTTTGATCTTTAGCTTATACAAATCTGCTCTACTGAGAGTGTCTATTGTATGACACAAACCTTGCTTCTTTGTATTATTTCTCTTTGACGATTCAGGGTTGTTGGATCGTTGCCTAGTAAGAAGGGGTATTCTTGTTAGAGAGAGATCTCCACTTGAGAAGGAGAGAGGTTGTAACTTTGCCTAAGTAAGAAAGTTGAAATCCTCACAATGGTTGCTTGGGGCAATGATATAGGCTGCAGGGTGAACCTTGTAAAAAATCTAGTTCTTAGCTCTTCTCCTTACTCTCTTTAATTTTCTGTAAGAATATTATATGTGTGTATGATTTTTATATCTTACCAAACTTTGGAAATTGTTGGAATCTTAGTTTTGATCATTATTTGAAATCAGCATACTATAAATTGTTGGTTGGTTTGATATTTTCAATAGAAGTCTGTTTTTTGAAAATAAACAACCGAAAGGTAATTCGAGCTAAAATTTTTATAAAATCAATTCTCTGAAAATTGCATTTCATTGATTGAAGTAAATGAATAAATTTTGAGTTTGAGTTTAAAAGCTGAAGTTTGTTTCTAAATTAATTCTTAAAGTTTACCAGCTGGATTTCAATATTAAAAATTGATTAAGAGTTTAATATAAATTGATTAACAATAGAATAGTAATTGTAAAGACTGGTTAATTACTAAAAGTAAATATTGTTGAAATTAAAATTCAACTAATGAATTTGCAATACAAAGCAAGTAAAGAAATTTTAAAATCCCAATGCACTCTTGGGAGTATACTTAGACTCTCAAGTTCAATTTTTAAAACACATTACACCTAATTTAAATAATTTCTTTAAAAAAATTATCAAATAAAAATAAATTTTAAAATTTATCTTATTATAATTGAGCAAAAATGGTAAAATTATTATTTTATCAATAATAAAATTACATTTTTTATTAAATATAACTATTGGCTAATTATTAATAAGTGAAATGTATTTTTTTTTGTACAATTAAAATTTCAAAATTAGGAGATGGATTGTCATATGCAAAACAAAATAGTTGGATTTTAAGAATATATTAAACTTTTTTGATTATTTGATTTAAATGACAAAACAATTAAATGTAAGTAAATATATTTAATTATCCAAATTTAGGAATATAATGATAAAAATATCTTTTAACATTAAAAGAAAAACACATTATTAATGTAAAATTAATATTAACAATTTTAGATAAAATTATTTTCTATTGAATTTTTTATTTAAGGGTAAAGTATAGCAATATCCCTTGTATTTTTCAAATATGACACTTCACTTTATGAGTTTTCAAAAACTATTAAAAAATACCTCAAAGTTTAATTTTATTAACAAAAGAGGCCTTCCATTAGTCTACCACATCCAAAAGCTTTTTTGATAGTTGAAATTGGTGTAGACTAGGCATGGTGATCTTAAACAAAGTTAAGATAGATTTAAAAGAAGTACTTGTTAGATTCAAATTCCAAAGCCAAGTCAGGTCCCAAGTCAATTACTCTACCATCAAAAAAGAGATTTCATCAAGTGTTTGTGCATACAAAAGTGAAGAGATTTGTTCAATAAAGAATTTTTATTCGCAGTGTTGCAAAAGGTAACGAAGTTTATAAACAAATGTTAAAAAATTGTTTCCTTTCAAAACAGATTTTGCTATAGTAGATTTCAAATTGATTTATTAAAGGATCTTCAAATCCTTATTGATTTTCTGATAAGAGATTTCTTCAAGGCAAAAATGCCACGACAAAAAGCCAGTGACTAAAATTCAAAAGAGGGTTATTCAAAAAAAGGTTCTTGTGAGGAAATCATTATTCAAAATAGGTTTTAGCTGCTCATAAGACCTCAGATACAACCTTCTTTCAAGGAAATCTTGCAAGAGCAAGCTTCAACTCCAAAGAAATCTACAGGTTATGTTGACAAGCCTATTTTCAACGATCTGTTCGCTATTGAACCATAATGGTATTCTCCCACTCGTTTTGAAATAATTCAAAAGTATTTTCATAGAGAATGTGATTTTGATACTCTAATCCTTCAAAACCTCAAAAGTTGTATGAACTAATCTTAATTGAAAACAATTCGGTTTTCATTAATCACAATTATGATTCAAAAGATATTTCAAGGATCAATTTTTCTAAAATTAAAGTTTTGAAAGTTCTTACTCCTACAAATTGGGGGCAACATCCTAGGTCTCCCAAAAGAATCCAAGACATTTTTAATCCTCAAACCTATGATTATAAAGATTATATTCAAGTCTGGTCAAATGCCTTGTTGGAGTTGGTGTGATCCCAAGAGGGGGGGTGAATTGGGTTTTAAAAACTTTTTGGCTAATTTAAACAATTCGCCGATTCATTACAGTATCATATCCCATTCAAAACGTTATACGGTATGTAAAGGAGATTTAACAAAAAAGCCAAACATACAACATGTTAGTATCTTATTTAAATCAAAATGTGGTGCATGAGAAACAATTTCGACATTAAATAAACATTCATTACCACATGTGGAAATGTAAGTGTAGGAATTAAATAAAATAGAAAAGAGCGACACCAGATTTGTTATCGAGGTTCGACCACCAAAAATAGCACATCCGCCTGGGCTTACCCCAAGGATTCATTAACCTGAATCACTTAACCGGGGCGTGGAGCAAAGGCCTTTACATCCTCTCTTTACGGGGCCGAGGAAAACCACAGATCAATACTAGGCTGAGCCAAACTAGTTCACTTGCGGGGCTGAGACTCCCCAGTTCAATTTCGGGCGGAACGAACCGGTTCTCACTTGCGGGGCTGAGGACTCCCCAGTTCAATAATGGGCTGAACCGCAAAAACCATTAAATAAAATCTTGTTTATTTTGTAATAAATAGCTTCTAATACAAGCGAGATGTACAACATTAAATCTAATATGCATCTATAGCTTTTTGACATGAAGCTCATGTAGGTATGGGTTTTCTCTCAAAATATTTTTAAGTAAAACTGAGAGTTTGGAAAATGGATTGGACCTTATAAATAGAAGGAGAAGCCTCTCAAACAAAAGTATATATTAAATTGTAATGCTCAAGCCTCTTCACATTTAAAACCCCCAAGAATATTTCTCCCAATGATTTCAATAAAAGGAGAGTAGGAGAAAATAAGAATTTAAAGAACAAATGGGGGTTTTTTATAGAGTGTAGGGAGAAGTCAAGAATGATAAACTAATTTAACAAAGGGATTCTCCACATTTCAAGGGTTTTGGGGTTGTATTTATAGGCAAAAACCCCTTGTTACGATTATAAGCCGTTGGAACTTAAAATTATATTTTTATTTTGAAAAACTAGCCGTTTTTCGCCGTTGGGGACACTCCCGAGAAGGTCGGTTGACCAGGTCAAGGTACGGTCGACCGGGCTTGAATGAATGAGTTTCGGTTGACGTTAGTGACAGGCGTCGGTCGACAGTTAGTGAAGGCTCGGTCGCTAGGGCTCAAGGACGGTCGACGGGGTGAATCAACGAGTTTCGGTCGACCGTATGAAGGCTCGCGTCGCCGCCTCACTTTTCTGCACAGACACTATTCAGGTTTTGGCCATAACTTTGTCCACCCACCTCAAATGGATGTTCTTTATATCATAGAAAGCTAAGAAAATTCCCACAACTTTACTGTTGGACATATTTTAGGATAACTGACTTTGTTTGAGAAAAATTGTCCATCAATGAGACGGAAGAACATGAAGGTAGTTTTCTCTATGACCACGTTTCAGTGTTTTGGCCATTAAATTTTTCTGATGTAACTCCAATTTGGAGGTCGTGGTATCAAAACTCAAGATATGGGAAAATACCAAATTTTCAATCTTGACCATGGTCTGATATGAGACCAATCGAGTGAGAAAGTTCTCTTCTAAACATTCGGTCGACGGCCGGTGACGAACCCCTTTGGAAAAATATAGCTTTTGCCCTTCTTTTAACTTTAAAAACCATGTAAAAACCTGTGTATAAGTTAGGCATTTTATGAAAAGAGTTATTCATATATTTGAGCCGGGTCCTATGGTCAATCTAAGGCAGGTAGAGCTTCAATTTTAAATTCATGTAAGATGAATGCACATTCAACCCTAATTACTATTACAACCAGAAAATAAATAAACTTCGTGTCTTCTGCCTCCTAATGCTCATGGAATATGCCGATTGGTGTTCTTTCAGTGCTCTTCAACTTCATTTTGCATTCATCACTTGTGCTTACAGAACATTAAACCTGTCACACTCAGTTACACAAAAGGGGATACTTGTGGGTTGTCATTATCAAAAAAGATCGGACTTAAAAAGTCAACTAATCTCCCCCTTTTTGATGATGACAACACATGAGCAAAAATGGGGATTGCCTGATAAGGCTACCCCTTACAATATGCATAAATTAAAATGCTATTCAAAAAAGCTCAATCATACACATGAAAGACCTTCACAAATTTGCAAGTTGACAGTTAAGCTCAGTGGTCAATGTGCAGTTTATGTTGAAGCTATTTTAACAAAAATATTCAAGTTTTGTGCATTTGTCCTCCCAATTTTGAATAACAAAAGGCAGAGATATAAAAGGGGTTTATAATGTGCTCAAGAAACATCTCCCCTTTTTGTCATCAAACAAAAGGGCTAACTGAGTAGAAAATAATTTTATCATTTAAAATATACTCAGCAAAGAAAAGAAAAGGAACATCCCCCTTTTTGAAGAAAAGAAAGCTCTATCCCCTAAGTGATATAACAGTTGGACATAAAAATTATAACGGTTTTAAAGATATTGGCAGTTAAGCCCAGAAAACAATTTTATAACTGGTCATTAAGAAAAATTAAAAGATATGAAAAACAAGATTAGACAGGGGATTATCCACAAAACCATGACAAATTAACTATATAAGGACTCGTTGAAAGAAAAGATTGGTTCCAACACGCACGGGAATATGATAGAAAGGTAGGTTTGAGCATAAGAGTGGTCTAATGAGTTCAATGCATTTTATATATGATTCCATGAACCAGTTTATATAGCACCTTTTAAAAAGGATTCATGACACCCCAAATTTCAAGACAATACAAGACATCATGAAGACGTTTCAGCATACAAGCAAGACATTAAATATATTTTATATAAGTCGATTCGTGCTTTTATAAATGTATATAATATATATATATATAGATAAATATATGTATTAAAATTATATCCCCTTCAAATTTTTAATAAATGTAGGGGCTTAGTGCTGCGAAAAGGAAGCTTAATTAAAGCTCAAGCAAGCATCATTTTTCTGGGGTTAAGCATTAAGCACGACACAAAGTATGACTTAGAAAAATGAACAATATAGATCCAGGAGGTTAAATAAATTTAAGAATGGGTCATATGGAAAAAAACCTAAAACCACTGTGGCAAACAACTATGTCATTTATTATATTAAGGAAGACATTAAAATTAATCACAAGCCACAATGATTTAAAAGCCAAATCTAAGCAGGAATTGTGTTTCCTGTGAGCACAACAAGAAAAAAATAATTCTAGGTGCTCCCCCTATCAAATTTGAATGCGTTGCTTAGATTCTTTTAACTACTTATATGAATAATTGTGAAAGTTCAAGCCGGATAAGAGTAATTTCAATTGTACTGATTATTGTTCGACGAATAAAAAATTTCACAGTAAAAGGTCCCTCTAAACACACATGCTGCTTAAAATCAAGTACAAGTCGTGCATGGTGTTCATGGTACCGTAACATTATATCAAAGATATTCAGTGAGACAGGATATGATGTTCAGGTGCCTAGAAAAACGTGTGGACTCAAAAAGTAGAAACACTGAGAAATAAGGGAGAGTCAATGGTCAATTGATCTTATCCTTTTCAAGGAGGGGATAACCTTCCACGGTATAGTCTCAAGCATACAAAAAGTGCAATTAATGGTCAAGGATGAATTTCAGTATTACGCAATCAACACATGTTCATCCTTTAATATCACTTAGCATATGCAGGGATTTAAGGCATTAATTTCATTTTCTTTAAAGTGAGGCTTTTAAAACTCCCCCTATATATTTGCATGCAGACTTACTTGCATAAGTTCAGGATGATAGTCATTTAAGAACAATTCCTCCCAAAGAGTTAATCCTTTCAAAAGATTTTCAATATTGCAACAAATATAGACATTTTGCACCTACTAGATGCATATTCAATTTATTTAAATACACAATAGTCAATCAAGGTTATACTCAAGGGGGGGCAGTAAAGCAAAGGGGTTCAATAAAGATTGACACAACTCAAAATTCACAAATGAGTGGGAAATGAAAAACTCCCCCTAAGTCATGCAAATTCCGTAGTCAATGAACCATCATCAAAATATGGAACGTTCAATGTAAAATGGGACCTGATGCTCTCCATTTGCGTTCCGAGTGAGTACATAATCCAAAGAAATTTACAAATGGGTAATGAACTAAGTTCATCCTAAAAAACCCCAACTAAATGTGTACATGCATTCAAAATACATAGCAGTTTGGATGGATTTCAATGTACTTCTCAATGTAATTACTGTTCATCCTAGTAGGGAAACGTGATGCTTATACTAATCAAAATGATTTCAATAGTATACCAAATAGTTATAAAGCGGTTTCCTTTTAATGCAGCTATTCTGGTTATCTGTTAAGAGATTTTGTTAATATGTTCGGTATAGATATTCCTTATAAGCCAAGAGCATCAGAAAAATATATATAAGAGGGCATGAAATTAATGTTCGTGAACAAAGAACATTCATATCGAATCACTAGCTTTTAAGCCATGGATTATAACGTTTAGGGCTATTCTCAAGAGCCTCTATTCAATAACTGAAGATGATGCCTATTATGAATCATTTTTGTGCCTTCTGATAAGGATGAGTTGGGCTCTCTAGTTATTCGATGATTATGCAAAGATGAATTTAATTTTCTATTTGGTTTCACTTATCATTTTCAAAAATGGTTAAACATTAATTTATCATAATCCTCTTAGCACAAGGTTTTGTTGAGAAAAATCCTATCAAAATTTCGGCAGCATGCAGTTGAAATCAGACATTTCCAATTTTACCATGTACCTAAAAATAAGATAAGATTCACGCAATCAACAATAATAGTCCAATTAAGCCATGCGAGAACCATCCTATTTCACTACCAGCATGAAATTCTATCAACATGCATTCCGACCATCAAGAGGCATTCTAGCCTAAGCATGAATCAGGTAGTTCAAATCAATATATAAAAAAAAAAAAGAATAAAACTATCCATATGAAAATATGATCATTAGGAAAAGTGAGGAGTAGTGGCATCAGTACAAATAAGTTATCCATCAAATATAATTGAACTTAAATCAAAGATGGATATATGCATTTATTTAAAACAAATGATTCCATCTGAAGAAAAAATATAGTCATGTAAATAAGGAATGGACTGGCATTTAGCTCACCATCGATCAAATTTAAAATAATATCCATCAATCATAGAGTATATTCATTTAGCCACCAATGGTTATTGGTATTCAGCTCCATAAAGGTCCAATGTATTATGATAAGCACCAATACAAAAAAAAAATGTATATGGATTGAATTTTCAAAAACATGCTGCCTCCCCCTCAATTATGTAGCCAAAGAATTATATGTTCAATAATTGTATTGGGCATAACAAACATTTTCAAAGACGAGGACGAGCTTAAGCTCAATTATGAGTTTAGGATTATACATTACAAAGCATAAGATCAATTTCCTAAAAAAAAAAAAAAAAAAACAAAAAAAACTCAATACTGTGTGATGGACTAGATCTGCTATATCGGACATCTACTTTAAAGCATATATAGCATCAGAATTCTTTAGAACAATTAAAAACATTTGTCCATTGAATGAGATTATTTACAATATGCTTATGAGGTTTAATCAAAAGCTGGATAATGAACATAAGAATGACACTAGCCACAATATTCTCATATATTAAACCAATAATAATTATATGTATATATAAGCTGAGATTGATAACGTCTTAAAAACTCATATGTTGGCTAGATTTCTTAGGGTTCCAGTAGAATAATAGAGCATTACTAAAATATACTCTTGTTAAGCATTGCACTTATTAATAATTTAAAGTTTTGATTCCATATTATAATCCTAAAATCTATGAGTATTAAAAGATATCTTCTCAAGTGCACTCATAAGACATCCTGCTATTATCATAAAGATTTATTCATGATTTATACAAAGATCTAATACAAGGATATATATTACAAATCATACAAGAAATAATCATAAATTCATATGATCACGAAAAATATAACACAACATCCACAGTATGAAAAATTTCAATGCATGAAGAATGTATAAAGTAGAAAGGGATAGAATTGACCTTTATGTTTTTTCTCTTCTTAGTCATTTAAGCTCGGAGTGGGTTCATATCTCTCCCTCGGTTTCTTATCCCTTCTTCTGTTTACCAATAGACCTTAGTACTCAAAAACGTAACTGTATAAGAGTATTAGTAACTAAAGCAAAAAAAAGTAGCAAGCACTCAAATGCTATGCATTGAAACACAAGTCATGCAAATCAATTCATTTTCAAATTTTGGGAAAAAATATGCATTTTTTAAAATTCATTTTTCAATGGGATATGACAATACTCACAAATACTTTCCAACTCTCCAATCAAGTGATTTACAAAATCATTTTCAATAACAAACGGTTTTTTAATTAAAATATATATATATAAGCAGTGGAGGAATTGCAAATATTGACCCTCAAAACAGGGAACACCGAAAAATGAATCGTTGCAATCTTTATGAAAATAGTTGTTAAGCTATTGCAACAGCTCTGATACCAATGGTTGGAGTTGTGTGATCACAAAGAGGGGGTGAATTGGGTTTAAAAACTTTTTGACTAATTTAAAACAATTCGCCGATTCATGACAGTATCAGTCCATTCAACATGTATACGTGTATGTAAGCGAGTTTAACAATAAAGCAAACATACACATGTGCCAGTAGTATCTTATTTAATCAAATGTGTGCATGAGACCAATTTCGACATTAAATAAACTTCATACACATGCTGAAATTAAAGGTAGGAATTTAAATAAATAGAAAAGCGAAAACAGATTTGTTATCGGGTTCGACCAACCAGCCTACATCCCCAGCCTTGGGCTTACCCCCAAGGATTCCACTATACATGCTCACTGAACCGGCGGAGCAAAAGACTTTTACATCCTCTCATTAAGCGGGCGAGGAAGGAAAACCCCAGCTCAATTACTCGGCTGAGCCCCCCCCACACTAGTCTCATTGCGGGGTGAGATCCCCAGTTCAATTTCGGGCTGTTGAACCCGAACCGGTCTCACTTGGGGGCTGAGACTCCACAGTTAAATTACTGGGTGAACCGAACTTCTAATAAAATCATTTTGTACATAAAATATGCTTCTAAAATACAAGCAGAGATGTACAACATTAAAAACTAAATGCATCCTCATATGATTTTGAAAGAAGTCAGGTAGAGTATGGGTTTTCTCTCAACATATTTCAAGTAAAAACGTGAGGAGTTTGGAAAATATTGACCTTTATAAAATAGAGGAGAAGCCTCTTCAAACAAGTATATATTAACTTGCTATATGCTCAAGCCCTTCAATAAAAACCCCCAAGAATATTTTCTCCCAAACTGATTTCAATTAAAAGGAGAGTAGGGTGAAAAAAAATACGGAATTTTAAAGAACAAATGGGTATAAGAAGTGTGGAGAATCAAAGAATGATAAATTAATTTAACAAGGGAATTCTCCAACAATTTTCAAGTGGTTTTGGGGGTGTATTATAGCACAAAACACCTTGTGACCGTTTAAATAGCCGTTGGAACTTAAAATTATTTTTATTTGAACACTAGCGTTTTTTCGGCCCGTTGGGGACACTTTCTCGAGAAGGCGGTAGACCCAAGGCCAAGGTACGTCGAACGGGGCTTGAAACGAATGAGTTCTCGGTCGACAGTTAGTGAAGGCTCGGTCGACCAGGCTCAAGGTACGGTCGACCGGGGCTGCCGAAATCAAAACGAGTTTCGAGTCCACCGTTAGGAAGGCTCGGTCGACCGGCCTCTACTTTTCTGCACGACACTATTCAGTGTTTTGGGCCATAACTTTTCCACACACCTCCAACATTGTGTTCTTTATATCAATAGAAGCTAAGAGAAATTCCCACAAACTTTACTGTTGGAAAATTTTGGAAATGACTTTTGTGTTGAGAAAAATGTCCATCAATGAGACGGGAAAGAAAACATGAAAGGTAGTTGTTTCTTATGGACAAGTTTTTCAGTGTTTTGGCCATAACTTTTTCTTGTGACTCCAATTTGGATGGTCTTGGTATCCAACTCAAGATATGGGAAATCCACAACTTTCATCTTGAACATGGTTGCTATGAGATCCAATTGAGTGAGAAAATTTCTCATTTCTAACATTCGGTCGACTGGCCGGTCGTGACCGACCCCTTTGAAAAAATGCTTTTGCTTTTTTACATTTAAAACCATTTAAAAACATTTTGTATAGTTAGGCATTTTATGAAAAAAAGAGTTCTTCATTTTATTTTGAGGTCCTAGGCAATCTAAGGTCAGGTAGAGCTTCAATTTTAATCATTGTAAGATGCATGACATTCAACCCTAATTACTATTACAACCCAGAAAATAAATTAAAATATCGTGTCTTCTGCTCATCAATGCCTCCATGGAATATGCCGATTGGTGTTCTTATCAGTGCTCTTTAAACTCCATTGTGCATTAATCATGTGCTACGAAACATAAACCTGTTCACACTCAGTTACACAAATGGGATACTGTGGTTTGTCATTATCAAAACAAGGATCGGACTTAAAAAGTCAACATGCCTTATTCATAAGAAATTTCAGTCATTCTTGATTTATTTATTTTGATCAAAAGATTTTAAGAAACTTTTAAAATTTTTCTTGGGCCCAGTTCTTCGGCTCAGAAGAAAGTATTTTCCCTGAGGTCATTCAAAATGATTTTGAATTCTTTCAAAAGAATTTGCATGCTCGTTAAGCATTCTCAGATCGATCTTCAAAATTACTACTTTTTCGTTTTCATTTCATGTTAACTTGGATTTTCTATTAGGACTATTGCATAGTTTCCCCCGAGATCAGTTTCTTATGTCATTCAACAATGGTTTTATTTTGTTTTAATAAAATTACTATTTTCAATTTCTCTCTGTCAAATGTTAGATGAAGATCAAAGGAAAAACTTATTTGTCATTAATAAAGAATTTTACATTGATATAGAAATCTTAAGAGAACTACAAACATAAGTCTAATAAGAAAAATAGGGATGAATTATGAAAATTACTATGATATTAAATATGATATTCAATTATACTTAAAAGGCAAGTCATAATTCGACCAATTGGCCAATTGAATTGATTTTTAAACGATATTTATTTTTGAAAAATATATTTATTCATTTAATTTGCATGAAATTTGTATGTAATACATATTTTGGAACAATATAATTATCTAAATATTTTTTTTCTAAAGTATTAATATTATTTATTTTTCATATATATTTTAAAATAGTTTAAACTAATAATTTATTTTGTTGTCGTACTTATATTGAGTGGAATGGAATGGAATCAAATTTATTATTTAATTTCGTAACATTATCTATTCAAATTTTCATTTCATTCATTTCTTACACCATTCCATTTTGCATATCAAATATGACATTTAATTATCTTCTATTATTTCAACTTTTATTATTTCCCACCATTTATTCTAAATCTTCATCCTCAATTATTTTTACAAAATCTAGCCTTTTTAAAATTTTTATTAACTTATATTTTTACTTTCATTTGCATAGTGTTCTGTTTCTCCAAAACCCAATAATTACAATTGTTCTTCTTTTTGGGATAATGTGTTCTTTCTTATTTTTTGTTTTTTACTTTCCATGCTTATTTTATTTTTTCTTTTTATCCTTCTAGGTTCACAACTCCATTGCATGTTAGGTATTGTGCAACGGTCCTGAACTTAACTCCGGTGAGATATTATCTGCTTTGGCCCACTGGCCTCACATATTTATCTTATAAAAGACATCTCACATAGTTGGAATGCAAACGATCATTCAACAATGATTTTATTTTGTTTTAATAAAATTACTATTTTTAATTTCTCTTTGTCAAATGTTTGATGAAGATCAAAGGAAAAACTTATAAGTCATTAATAAAGAATTTTAAATTGATATAGAAACCTTAAGAAAAGACTGCAAGCATAAGTCTAATAAGAAAAATAGGGATAAATTATCATAATTACTATGATATTAAATATGATATTTAATTATACTTAAAAAACAAGTCATAATTCGACCAACTGGCCAATTGAATTGATTTCTAAACGATATTTATTTTTAAAAATATATTTATTTATATAATTTGCATGTAATACATATGTTGGGACAATATTATCTAAATATTTTTTTTCTAAAATATAAATATTAATTATTTTTCATATATATTTTAAAATAAATTTAAACTAATAATTTAATTATGTTGTCGTACTTATATTGAATGGTTGACTGAAAACTAATTGAATTCACTAGATTGGTCAATCTAAAAATTGAATATCCAATTTATTTATAAGTTCAATTTTTAAAATACATTACACCTAATAATAATTTATTTAAAATAATATATTAAATAAAAAATAAATTTTAAAACTTATCTTATTATAATTGAGCAAAAATGGTAAAATTATTATTAATAATAAAATTATATTTTTTTATTAAATATAACTATTGGCTAATTATTAATTAGTGAAATGTATTTTTATTTATAGAATTAAAATTTCAAATTTAGGAGATGGATGGATTGTCATTTACAAAACAAAATAGTTGGATTTTACCTTTATTTAATAACATCCTCGACCAGATGAAGGTGCAATTTCCGGAAAAGGCGAAATGTTATCGGGAAACTGCAGTTGCTGCACATGTACACATCCTCGTCTACCTCATCGTCATCTTCTTTTGTCCACTTCGTGGAAACCCCTGGTCTCTTCTCCTTCTCTATCAGCAGCGCAGGACCTCCATAAGACAAAGAAGCAGCAGAAAACGATTGGTATCTCTGACGCCACGGGCGGTGTGCGGTCACTGTCAGTGTCAGGGTCATGGTTGTCTCGCCTAACGCTTATCCCCGGCGCTTCACTTTCAGAAGCTAGCGATAATTTGGGAGAAGTTGCCGGCGGCGGTGGCGGTGGCGGTGGCGATTCTGGAATCGCCGGTGGACCGAACCCCGTGGGGGCAAAAGGGTCGGGAACTACGGCCAGAGGACGGAGATTGCTGAGGGTCCGCGAGGAAAAAAGGAAACGTGAATTCGATCGCCTTCACAATTACCCTGCTTGGGCGAAGTCCTGTCCGCCTCACCTTTTTTTTCATCTATTTTATGCATTCGTTTTCCTTTCCAGAAGAATTAATTTTCTTTTCCTATGGGCATCCTTTGCGTACAGGGTCCTAGAAGATGCCTGCAAAAACGACACTGAACTTCGAGCTGTCCTTGGGGATAGCATTGGAAATCCTCAGCTCATGAGGAAAAGGGTACGATTGCACTTCTTTGCCAGAGATAATCTCCATAACAATTTTTCTTTACCGTTGAAATTCTTTTCGGTTCGTAGACGTCCTATTTTAATAGCCTGTCAATTTTTGGTTCTCACTTTTTTCCTGTCACTTGAAGAAATTTACGTAATGAAATTGAAATGGAAGACAATTGTTAAAACGGTTTTGGGTTTGCTCATCTACACGGCATTTTTCAGGCCTACCGGCTCTGCTTTCCTGCAAAACAACAAGGTTGACTGTTCTCCGGGAACCCCTCCACGCCTAAGTAACTAAGCTTGCCAAGAAACTTTTATATGGAAAGCAGGAGGCTGCTTTCGATTGTACTCACTACCATTTGGTGCCTAAGTTAGTGAGACCTACCAAGAAACTTTTTTACAGAATGCAGGAGGCTACGTTTGATTGTGCTTACCCTCTCTTCTCCTCCTTGGCCTTCATATTCTCCCCATGTTGGGCTATCTAGTGTTGTTCAGCCCCACACCTCATTGTGGGGTATTTCATGTAGAGTTATCCTAGTAGGTTTCCCAAATGTCTTTTCTCTTTGGCTGTAAAATAAATTTCATTAATAGGGAAGGAATTTACAAGAAGGGAAATAAGATATCTCCAGACGAAAATCTAGATCAAACTAGAAAAAAACTAAACAACAAAAATCCAACCAGCAATTTTCTCCAATCCCTATGTAAATCCTGAATACTAGCTTCCCTAAAAATTCCAAACCTAACACACCATAAAGAAGTCATATGTTGAATCTTTTCCCAACTAGTGACCAATCTACCCAAAAAATATCAATGCATTATGCTCCAGTCATGCCCCATAAGATTGCAAATTTGCCACTCTTCCCTGAAGCTGCTCTATCCTTCCTTCTCCCAAAGCCAACGAATGAGATGGCTAACATGTAATTCATTCTATGAATACTTGACCTATTACAATTCTCCTTTTTGCTTTATACTATTATTTGGAAGGTCAAAGTTTCCCCAAAATAAAAGCTTTTACTTGGTTGGTTGTGCTTAACGAAATTTCGCCATGCTCATGGACTAGAAACCAGGCTTTGCTTAGAGGAGGGAATCGTTATCTTGTTTATAGAATAAGATGACAAGCCATTGCGAACACCCTCTCTTTTGTCTTTTTTTCTCTATCATCCTTGCTTGTAGGAGGTGGTGTTTGATTGTACTTACTTCCTGTCCTTTTCCTTTTGCCTTCATATTTTCCCTAAATTGGGCTTTTTGGGGTTGCTTGGAGGTTCTAACTGCTCACCCCACTCCTCATCATTGGGTGTTTCATGGAGAGTTATCCTAGTGGGTTTACCAAATGTCTTTGCGTTCCCTTCTTGACCTTTTCATTTTTTTTTTCTTTCTTTCTTTTCTGCCATCCTTGCTTCATTAGTGATCCTCTTCACTCGAGTTCGTCTTTAGCACCCATCTCCTCTCATTCCAGGTCTTAGGCTCCTGTTGCTTCCTAAAGTTTTCAAGTACATTTAGTTCGTTTCTCATTTGTTCCCCATCATATGTAATCCTTTACCTATCTGCTCACCTAGTGCTTGACTTTTTTAGTCTATTAAAATCCTCTTCCCATGACCAAAACCAAAACTAAAACCAGTCTCATATTTGTCCTCTTTTAGCTCCTTCTTTTCCCACCCCTTAGTGGAGGAGGATTTCTTCCAAGTTCCAAGGCTAGGGGTTTACTTGAAACATCCTAATTTCCCCTTGCATCTTCTAGGGTTGCCTCCTTACTCGTTAGCAATTTAGAAGCTTTCATTGATACTAAGGAGCTCTCTTGGAAGAGCTTGAGGGCCTTTTGGCAAAATCAAGCTCTGAACCTCTTTTGCACCACCCATTCTCCTGCATATGCCCTAGTTTTCTTCTTAGGCCCCTGAACCCTCCGAGAGAACCTTGCTTGTCTTAGCCTAGCATCTATGAGGATGCTCTCTGGGTTGGCTTTAGGCTCCCTATTCTCTCTTTTCCTGTTGAGGTCCTCAACCACAACCATTACTTGACCTCCTGAATGCTTGGCAAACCCTTCCTATTCGCATTGTGATTCTCCATGAGCGTCAAATTGCGATATGAGGCCTTTCTATTACCTTTTTTCTACCTTATGTAAAATCCTACCTTTTGGGGTTGGTGGCACTTTTTGCCAAGCCTCACAAAAAATTTATGCTAGATGATATATCTTTCATTCATGATTTGAAGGGCAAGTACCTCTTCACACTTTGCATGGGGGTAATAGCCAATGAGATCTAGTTGGAGGGAATGTGCGAAAGATGTGAAGCTCAATCCATGCTGGTCCTAAGCCCAAAAAGAGAAGATTGAGAGGCTATTTTGGTTGCATGTACCTTCCTTCTCTCTCATCCTAACTGAGTTGAGGGTTGACTGGGAATAATCCTGCTTTAGGTCGAAGGTAAATCTTCCTACCATCATGCTTTGTGCGTTCATTTTGTGTGTGTTGTCTATAGTTATTTTTTACCCTAAAAAACAAAGACCAATTTGGATATACAAAAAGTTAAGGCAAAATATAAAAGAGAGGAAATTCAATTGAGGCGGTTGACCAACCACTTTGGGCGGTCAACTAGCCCCTTTTTCCCACCAAGTTTGCTTGGCACCCTAATAGGCAGTCGACCGGCCTCTGCAAGTGGTCAACCGGCCCCACGAATTTGCAAATTTGTGAGTTGTTTGCCTTTGATTGGTTGGGAATTTTGGACTTTGCGTGCCTCTTTGATGCCACATATTCTGACAATGGCAGTTGGTAGTTGTTGAGTAATTGGGTAAAATGGAAGACCTAAACTCAATGATAGGTCTCTCCCTCTATTTATAATATATGTAAGTACATTTGGAATGACCATAACACCCTTACCAACTCACACTAATTACTAACTAAACTCTAACGCAAAATAATAATAATGCTAAAAGATTAAATAACCTTTAACACTCCCTCTCAAGCTGGAAAATATACTAGCGGTTATTGAAGTATAGATTGAGGTGTTAATCCCACGAGAAAGCGCTTACAAAAAAATAGGTTGAAGAGAATCAAGTATTAAGGATAACAAGGTGTTGAGAATCCCTTCTATGCTTCGTAAATATATTTCCTACTTTGATTCAATTTTATAACTCAACTGAAAGTTTCACGTCCCAAACCTTCATTCAGAAAGTATTTCTTTGAAGAACAAATGATAAGCAAATGTATTTGATATGCATAAAACTCTTTTTCTTTGAGAACAAGAAGATGTTATCTTATAAGTTATCCAAAATCGACAATATATCTACTGACAATATTGCAGTAAAAGATCAACCTATAAAATAAAACTATGATTAAAAAGAAATCGCATAAAGAAAGCATGATTGAATTTATACGAACTTGAAAACCATAATCTTTGGTTTATTTGAAACTGAAAATGATAAAGAGCTTCATACATAATAAAAAATATTACATTTATTGAACTCCAATTTGAATCAAAATAGAGAAGTAGAAATACTACACATAGAGGTTCATCTCTAGCATTGTTAAGAACTCTAGCCTAACTTACAATTCATATCACAAACTTGAGAGAGAAGTTCTGCAACAATTTTGGGAGAAGAATGGTCAGAATTTCGTGTCCCTAGAGCTCTCCCAAGGTTTCCTTTTATAGGCATCACAAGCACCTTATGCAAGTGTGAACACAAGTTTGATCACAAGCTGGAATTTTATCAACTTCCACAAGATTGCTCCATTTTTACCCCTTTACACATGGAATTGGGAGCTGGTCAAAACATGAAAGTTGTAGTAACCCCATGTCTTGGGCATTTAGATACCGAATTTCATCTTCACTCAAGGTTTGGAGCTCCAGATATGTCCAAAATAGCAAGCTGCGCGCAGCCAACATTGTTGACTTGTCTTCACCTAGATTGATTCCTATATTTCACCTACATGCACACCGAATTTGAAATTATTCAAAACATAAAAGTTGTAGATATATGTCTTGTTCTTCTAGATATAAAATATCAGCTCAATTTGAGGTCTACAACTTCAGATATGTTCAAAATATTTACTGCTGCGCAGTACGTAAGCAAGCTGAAATTGTTGACTTTTCATTCACACGTCGTTTTCCACTTGCACACAACAAATACACTACATAAATACTATACTTTATGAATAATACTAAAGACAACCTAAACATGTATGCATAATCTTATTTTTACTGTTAAAGTTGATACAAATTAAAGTTGTGACATGAGTTTCTAATTTCACCAAAAGTATGAGTATTAATATAATAGAAGTGTAATAGAGTCTTATGAAGTTTATGAAAATACTGAATTTTTAGACTATTATCACAACCCCCAACCAGCTTATTGCTAGTCCTTAGCAATTCAAGCGTAAACATGATGCACAACACAATGATAAGATCAAAATAAAATAAGCAAAACTATAGAAGTATTTTGAATCTAAATATCGGTAAGATCACAAGTACTAATAAGATTATTTCGATCACAACTTCTAAAATTGTGTGTGTGTACTAGGCCCAAGCTCCTCTTACCATACCATAATACATATAACTTTGAAAAATTAACCATGGAAAAGTTTCAACTCCATATCCTCACAGGTACAAATATTAATTTGCGGGGTTCGATGTTCACTCGTGGAGTTGGAAAATAGATAGACACTCTGGAAAAGGTTACATTTAAAGACAGACGAATAAACTAATATTGATAAGAAGATAGGAAAACTAACTGCTATAGAACTCACCCATCTTACTACTAGCGTCAGGATTTCAATAGGTCATTATGAGAATGATACAAGTAAGAGAGCCTAGTGAGAAAATTATTTACAAAGAAAGAGAAAACTAAGATCGTTGTCTATAAATGATGGAAGACTTTATTGATCTCAATAAACATTTTTTTTTTTCAACATTTTTCCTCTTTTTCTCTTTTTTTTTTTACAACTTTTTTTTTTTGATATATATATATATATATTTTAAATCAATGGAAGAACAAATACAACCAAAATAAAATAACAATTCTTACCATGATTTTCTCAAGGATAGAGAATGTTCATGTTATCTAGGCTCATCAATAAAACAAATCCTCATTTTGACCAATATCATCCCTCGGCTGATAAGTATCACGTATTGACATTCCTAGCAACAATTAACCAATCCAACAAATCAATGAAAGTTCATAAGCTGTTTTCTCATCCTCTCCACTCACTCACCAAAGATGTGTGAGTTTAAAAGGAAAATAAACTTAACCATGGTAATTTTCTCAGCTATATACATTGAACATCCATCTTACCATATGGCCAGCAACGTGTGGATAAAATTTTTAGAAGTTATTCTCTAATAATCAAGATAGAAAATGTGACTAAAACCGAATATTTTGACCAAAACACATTGATAGAACAGGTAAGATTCCAAGTCAATCCGTTCAAACATGCAATGTACACTTGTTTACACAAGAATTACCAAAAACATAAGTGCAAATGTGCAAACGTGCATGAATATGCCAGCACCCCCAACCTAAATTTGACAGTGTCCTCACTGTCACCAAATATAGCAATGGTCTTGTATAAGAACTAGGCATGCAAGGAGATACCAGAAGAACTAAAATAAAAAACACCCAAAAGAAAAAAAAAAACAAAAAAACAAAATAAAAACTATAGTATAGAAAGATAAAACCTGATTAATTGAGGTAAATATGAGCCACCAAAGTGGTCTCCTCAGGTTGGTCTACGCGCTCCACAAAATGCTTCAACCGTTGTCCATTAACTTTGAAAATTCTCCCATCTTTTGGATCTTCAATTTCAATAGCACCGTTGGGAAATACTTGTTTCACCAAAAATGGACTGATCTAGCGGGATTTCAACTTTCTAGTATGGAGATGCAAACGGGAATCATATAGATGCACCCGTTGCCTTGGCTCAAAATATTTCCTTAGGATGTGCTTATCATGAGCCATTTTCAGTTTAGCTTTGTAAATCCTGGACTTGTCATAGGCATCGTTCCTCAACTCTTCTATTTCTGACAATTGTAACTTCCTTCGAAGACCTGCAACACTAATATCAAAGTTAAGGGCTTTAACAACCCAATAAGCTTTATGCTCCAGTTCAATAGGTAGATGACACGCTTTCCTATAGACAAGTCGATATAGAGACATTCAAGAATAGTCTTGTAAGCAGTGCGGTAAGCCTATAATGCATCAAATAGGCGTAAAGACCAAACTTTCTAGTTTGGTTGAACAGTTTTTTCCAAAATCTGCTTGACTTCACAATTTGCTAGCTTAGCTTGTCCATTGGTTTGTGGATGATATGCGGTGGAGACCTTGTGAACAACTCCATACTTGTGCATCAAAGCTTCAAAGGAACGATTACAGAAATGTGCCCCTTGGTCACTGATGATGACACGTGGCGTACCATACCTAGACAATACATTCTCTTTCAAAAATTTGATCATAACAGTTGTTAATTTTTGTGCAATCCCAAGAGGGGGGGTGAATTGGTATTTAAAAATTTTGTCCCCTAGGTCAATTTACTAACAACAGTATTACATAAGCCTAAGGTCAATCTATGCAATCAATAAATAAACATACACGTGCAGTAAAGTAAAGTGTGGAAAAAGAAAATGATACACGCGATATGTTTTCGAGGTTCGGCCAAAATGCCTACGTCCCCGCCTTGGCTAACAAGCACAATGATTACTACTATAGGCTCACTTAATGGGTGGAGCGGCACCTAAACAATCAGGTCAATTAGCACAGGGCTGACCTCAACCTTCACAATCAAGTCAATTAACATGGGGCTGACCTCAACCTTTACAATCAGGTCAATTAACACAGGGCTGACCTCAACCTACACAATCCTTACCGGGCTGGATTACCGCCCCTTCAGGCCACGCTTGAAAATACAACAATATTCACTCAATCAAATGGTACAGTGATTGTGTTTTCATGTAAAGCAGATATGTACCCAATATGCGCAAGTAATAATCAATTCACACCAAACATGTAGGAACTGTAAGCTCAGTGGTGTATGTGTGCAATCTACACTCAATATAATGATTTTATTTAATCAAGCACAAGAGTGTTCAAGCAAGCTAATCTTTGAAAGCAAAGTATATGAAATCTCAATATCAGCTTAGTGTTTCAACGATGCTAGCAATATTTATTCAAACAAACTCAAAAATATTTTCTCAACTTGTATTTAGTGCAAGAGTTGTTTGAAATCTAATTTGTAAAATATTTTGCACACACAAAGCAAATAAAGCTTTAAGGAATCTTGCAATGACAATGCTAAGATCCTCAAGCTAATGAGTTTTTCCCAGCACAAGATTTATCAAGTAAAATCTGTGGGATAACTCTTTGCTTAACTCTTCAAAATCAATATCAAATAAACAAACAAGCAAATAGGAGTATGAGCAAACTATATAATCAATAACACAATATAACACTCTCACAAGGATAGGATGTATCAAAGGAATGAATGTTTGAGAGTATATGGAGTGGAATAGGCAAAAATAGGTTTTTGAGATTCAGAGGATTTTTGCTAATTATTTTGGCTAATCTCTCTCTAATTATTCCAAATGAGGGGGTATGTATAGACATCCCCAAAAATATGGCCGTTAAGGACACAAATGGAATAATTATAAAAGTTTTAATATTATTTAAATAAATTAATCCCGTTTAAAAATATTTACCACGGTAAAAAATTTGGGGCAACTCGAGAGCACTGGTCGACTGAGCTAAGTTCGGTTAACCGAAGTTCTTGAGGTTCGGTTGACCGAGCATTAAATGAATTGGGAGTTCGGTCGATTGGACTTGTAAGTCCAATGGCGATTTTCCCTTTTTGCGAGGTTCGGTCGACTAGGGTCAATTTGAACTTCCTCAGTCAGTCAACCAAATCGTTGAGTTCCCACACGTGGGAACTCGGTTGATCAGGTTGGTGATATACAAAATATACTCGGTCCGACCAAGAGGTCAATAAAGTTGACTCCTGGGGAGTTTGTTTGACTGGGGTCAAATGAACTACGTGAGTTCGGTCGACCACGATGTGGTCAACTAGTTGACTCGGTCCTAGTTCGGTCGACCGTGGGCATTTTGTACTTAGGGATACGGTCGACCGAACGTGCACATTTAGTACATTTCGGGTCTTGTTTTAAGCATTCAATCACCAATTTCAAATGATCATTCATATATGTGCATGAGTGAGTGTCCTAGGGTCATTTTTAGGCCCTTTTGAAGGCACCGAAAAAATCCGGTGTTGGTCGACCGTGTTCCCTAAGGTCTTTCTATGGTCATTTGATTTTCAGGAGATGTGTAGGGACTTAGAGTCGTTCTATGATCTTTGAGCTTTGTAGTTCTACATGCATGATATGCACCAATTATTATAGACCATTCCTACTTAAATATTACAGACCCAAAATGATAAATATAAATTACAACACAAAACAATCTTTAGGGTCTTTGTCTTCTTCAAGTCCATGTGCGTGCACCATATGATACTTCCGACTGGTCCTGCACACAAACTCATTAACCATTAAATATCAGAGTGTTTTTCATGACCAAAACGGGATATGACCAATAAGGTCAACAACAGTGTTATCATTAGTATGACAAGGCATGGCCTCGATCCATTTGGACACATAGTCAACAGCAAGAAGAATATAAAGATAGCCAAGAGAAGAAAGAAAAGGACCCATAAAATCAATACCCCGACAATCAAATATTTCAATGACAAGAATAGGGTTAAGGGGCATCATGTGACGTTAGGTTAGTGCTCCCAACTTTTGGCATTTTTCACAAGAATGACAAAAAGCATTAGTATCTTTGTACAAAGTGGGCCAATAAAGACCACACTGTAAAATTTTTGTAGCGGTCTTTTTCATAGAGAAATGACCACCACAAGCCTTTGAATGACAAAAGCTCAAGACACTCATTACCTCAGTTTCTGGAATGCATCTTCTCATGATTTGGTCAAGGCAATACTTAAACAAATAAGGATCATCCTAATAAAAATTTCTTATCTCGATTCTCGACCAGAACTTACATTTATCTTGTGCACTCCAGTTGGATGGAATTTCACTAGAAACCAAGTAGTTGACAATGTGAGCATACCGTGGCATTTGGCTAATGGCAAATAGATGTTCATTAGGGAAGTCATCTCGAATGGGTGGTCCTTCAGTAGAGTCATTGAACTCTAGGTGAGATAAATAATCAGCCACAACATTTTCCACACCTTTCTTATCCTTGATTGTAAGATCAAATTCCTGCAAGAATAAAACCAACTAATCAAACGAGCCTTAGCATACTTCTTAGACAGAAGGTTTTTAAGGGCTGCATGGTCAGTAAACACAGTAATAGGTGAACCAATCAAATAAGAACGGAATTTTTCTAAAGCAAAAACAACTGCTAGTAGTTCCTTTTTAGTAGTAGAATAATTTATTTGAGCACTATTTAAGGTTTGACTAGCATAATAAACAACAAAGGGTTTCCCTTCCCTTTGTTGCCCTACGACAACTCCGATAGCATAATTGCTAGCGTCACACATAATTTCAAATGGCAAGGTCCAATTCGGTGACTGTATGATAGGAGCAGTGGTGAGTTTGCCAACGAGCATTTGAAATGCTTCTTCACACTCTAAAGTCTAGTTGAACTCCACATCTTTCAACAAGAGGTTACATAATGGTCGTGAAATAGTGGAGAAATTTTGTATCAACCTCCTGTAGAAGTCAGCATGTCCCAAAAATGATCGGACATCTCTTACTGTCTTAGGAGAAGGTAGTTGAGAAATTAATTCGATTTTGGCCTTGTCAACCTCTATTCCTTTTTTAGACACAATGTGCCCTAAGACGATCCCTGAAGGCACCATGAAATGACATTTTTCCCAGTTCAGCACAAGTCCTTTTTCTTCACACCTACTCAAAACAGCTTTCGAGTTAAGCAGACATGAGTCAAAGGAATTACCAAAAATAGTCAAATAATCCATAAAAATTTCCATGCATTTTTCAACCATATTCTGAATATGCTCATCATACAATGCTGAAAAGTAGTAGACGCATTACATCAACCAAATGGCATCCTACGAAAAGCAAAAGTACCAGAAGGACATGTAAAAGTGATCTTATCCTAATCTTCCATAGCTATCTCTATTTGATAATATCTTGAATATCCATCAAGAAAGCCATAGAAGGGATGGCCAGCTACTCGTTCTAAGATTTGGTCAATAAAAGGCAATGGAAAGTGGTCTTTTCGGGTGGTAGAATTTAATTTTCTATAGTGGATGCACATTCGCCACCCAGTCACTACCCTAGTTGGAATAGATACTCCATCCTCGTTTTCCACCATAGTCACCCCTGATTTCTTAGGAACTACCTATGTTGGACTCATCCATTGACTATCAGATATTGGATAGATTATACCTACATCTAATAATTTTAAGACTTCTTTCTTAACAACTTCTTTCATTGTAGGATTAAGTCTTCTTTGGGGGTCTCTACGGGGTTGAGCTCCTTCCTCTAAATGGATCTTATGGGAACAAATCAGTGGGGAAATACCTTTAATGTCAGTTATGACCCGACCTAGTGCAGATTTATGTTCTCTTAACAAATTTATCAATTTTTCATCCTGTTCAGCACTAAGTTCAGAAGAAATAATGATAGGAAAGGTATCACCTGCTTCTAAGAATGCATGCTTCAAACCCTTGGGTAGTGGGGAGGTTCCAAGGTCAAGGGTTTTGGCTTTTCTCTATCACTTGGCAACTCTTCAAAGCGCGGTTGCCAATATTTCAATTGCTTATCTTGTTTTTCATCAAAATCAGCAAAAATATTAATAGTATTTATAGGAAATAGCAATGGATCAAGGTTAGAGTTATGGAGGAGGTAATTTAAAGATTCAAAATCTTTATGCAAGTGTATTTCCTCCTGAACAAGTGTGTCTATCATGTAGGTTTGATAGCACTCATCCTCGTCTCGTGGTTGCTTTCCAACATTGAAGACATTAACTTCAAGAGTCATGTTCCCAAATGACAGCTTCATGAGGTCATTCCTATAGTTGATCAAAGCATTTGCAGTAGCCAAGAATGGTCTTCCTAAGATCAATGGGATTTTTGACTCCATGTCAACCCCTGATTGAGTATCCAGGACCAAAAAGTCAATGGGATAGTAGAATTTATCAACTTGGAGCAAAACATCTTCCACTATCGCCCTTGGTCGTCGCACAGAACGATCGGCCAGTTGCAATACCACATAAGTGGGCTTAATCTCTCCAAGTCCTAGGTGTAGGTACACTGAGTAAGGCATTAAGTTGACGCATGCACCTACATCTAGTAGAGCTTGGCTAAACTCGTTTGTCCCAATATGGTAGGTAATTGTGGGACATCCTGGATCTTTGTATTTTGGCGGAGTTTTCTGCTCAATCACCGCGCTTACCTGCTCGATCAAGAATGCCGTCTTCTTGACATGGTGCTTTTTCTTCATGGTGCACAGATCCTTGATTACCTTTGCATATCCTGGTACTTGTTTGATCACATGTAACAAAGGCAGGTTTACTTTAACTTGTGTGAGGTGTTCAAGAATCTCACTTTGATTTTCCGGTAATTTTCCCATTCGAAGAGCTTGGGGGAATGGCACCTGTATCGGAAACTTCTTCTTAGGCTCTTGTGGAGAGGCATGTCCAGGAGTAGTGCTTTTGTTGTTTGGCAGAGTTGGTCCATCTAAAGTTATGCCACTTCGAGTCATAATGGCATTAACCCCTTTAATATTATGCTCCTCTCTGGTTGAAGTTTCTGCCATATGTTGCCCTTTTGGATTTGACTGAGGCTGCGAAGGAAATTTACCTCTCTCTTGGATTGTCAGAGAACTAGTTAATCTAGTGATTTGACTTTTTATCTCCTTGTTCTCTTCCACCACCTGTGTAAGGACAGATTCAAATTTTTTGTTCATCTTATTCTGCGCCTCCATAAATGCGTGTAAAGTGTCTTCCAAAGAAGATCTTGCAGGTGGAGCATTATATTGAGGTGGAGGATAAGATCGTTGTGATGGTGCCTCAGGTTTCCAGTTGTTGTGGTTGGATGGTGTAGGCTGATTGGATTTAGACTTCCAACTAAAATTGGGATGGTTTCTCTAGCCAGGGTTGTTAGTGTTGGAGTACGGTGAGTATGGCTTTTGAAACATTCCAAGTGCATTACATTGTTCTTCATACATATCTCGCATCTCTCCATAGGTGGGACATTCCTGAGCTGGGTGGTCCACTTCTCCACAGACAAAGCAAGTGACTTGAGATTTGATGTGAACCTCAATCGACACGCGTTGAGACCCAATAACCAATATTGGAATTCTTGCCCAAGAAAGCTAAAATTCAGATTTTTGATAGGAAACTCCGCCCCAACATTTATAAATGAAGTGTGAACCGAAAGTATAAAGTAACAAACCCCGACCCAATGATTATAGCTTAATCATGAACCGAAAGTATAAAATTTGAATGCCACAAGGAAGAATCCTTGATAAGTTTGCAAGTTCTCTAAAGAACCCAAAGAAGAAACAAATCCTCACTTTTTTTTCTTGATTTCTATTCAATGATCAATTTAGCTCTTACAATGGTGAGATATATATAGCTAGCATGGGGGACAAGGATATTAAACACTCAACAATTCCCACACAAGCAAGGGAGATAAGGACATTAAATACTTAGTAATTCCCACACAAGCATGGGAGACAAGGACAATACACCAACTTACTAGACACATTAATGACTCTCACAACTTACTAAAAACCCATGCAAGCTAAGTTGTCTTGCAAATTACAAATTAAATGTAGAGACAAAAAGCCAAAAAGTCAAATCTCATAATTGAATAGCACACCATTAATAAGGAGATTACAGCCATTAACAAGATTAGCTCCATCAAAAACTTGGATTAAGTTTGTTAAGCTTTCATCTTTCTTTGGGCCAAGCCTGGAGTGCCCCGTTTTTGAATAAGCCCAAATATTTTGAATCAGCCCATGAAGTGCTTCTTTGATCTTTTTGGATCTCGCTCTAGTAATAGGCCCAACTGGAACATGCAATGGATCCTTTAATGCTGCTTGTTGATTCTCATCAAGATTCCACTCTAGCGACTATTTGGATGGGCCAACTATCTCAGCTTTCCAAGACTTCAAATTTCTTTGTGACAAGATTCAATTGGGGCCTTGAGGTGGTCTTCTTCTCGTAGATGGTAGACACCACTAGGTTTTGACCTATTGGTGTTATCAGTAGCATTGGGTCCAGTTCAGGTGTGAGCTTTCTCAGCTAGGTCATTCAAGAATTCAATTGCTTCATCAAGATCTTTTTGGAGATACTCTCCATTGCACATCATCTCCACGAATTGGCGCTCCCTAATTGTGAGTCCTTCATAAAAGCAACTAACTAGGCGCCAATTCTCATACCCATGGTGTGGGCACAAATTTAACAATTCTTTAAACCTTTCCCATGCTTGGTATAGGGTTTCATTATCTTTTTGGGCAAAGGTTGAGATCTGTCTTTTCAAATTATTGGTCTTATGGTGCGGGAAATATTTATTAAAGAAAGCTTCAGTCATTTCCGGCCATGTACCTATGGATCTTGGTCTTAGGGAGTATAACCAACTCTTTTAGAGAGAATGGGAAAAAAAATTAGTCTAATAGAATCTATGGCATTGGGTTGGCTATAAAAAGTGACCACTACCTCCTCAAATTCCCTAACATGTACATATGGATTTTCGCTTTCTAATCCATGAAAGGTGGGTAGGAGTTGGATCATGCCCGGTTTGAAATCTAGTTGTGGAGTGTTTGCGGGAAACATGATACGTGATGGAGTGGTTGTACGGGTTGGGTGCAAGTAGTCCTTCAAGGATCGTGCTGGATTAGGCTCAAGTTGATTCATGGTAGCAGGTGTGTCAAACAATGTTCTTGACTAAGAATCAGATGAGGTCTCACTAGCAGTGGGGCTTGGTTGCTGCTCGATTTCAACTCTTCTCACAAGTCTTCCATGCTTGGTTCTCTGCCAAAACATACACCCAAAACAAAGAGAAATTCTTTTTTTTTTTTTCTTTTTTTGTTAGAACATAAACTATATAAAAAATAAAATAAAATAAAAATCTATTAGAAAGAACTTTAACAAGAGAATAAAATGAAACTAGGAGGCATAGCCATCCATAAAAGAGAAAAGAAAAATAATAAAAGGTGGCTCAGCTGACCACATAAAAAATAATAATAATAATAATAACAATAATAAGAAATAGGTGGCTTAGCTGTCCATAAGATTAATATTAACAATGGAAAAATAAGAGACGTGAGAAATTACAAGTAAAAGTAGGAGGCTCAGCCTTCCATTAAAAGAAAAGAAACGGAAGAAAAAAAACGAACTTTACCTTTGAAGTACAAACCTTTCTTGTTGATATGGCTTCCCCAACAACGACGCCAAATTTTTGGTTACGCTCAAAATATACTAGCGGTTATTGAAGTATAGATTGAGGGTCGATCCCACGAGGAAGCGCTTACAACAAAATAGGTTGAAGAGAATCAAGTATTAAGGATAACAAGGCGTTGAGAATCCCTTCTATGCTTTGTAAATCTATTTCCTACTTTGATTCAATTTTATAACTCAACTGAAAGTTTCACGTTCCAAACCTTCAATCGGAAAGTATTTCTTTGAAGAACAAATGATAAGAAAATGTATTTGATATGCATAAAACTCTTTTTCCTTGAGAACAAGAAGATGTTATCTTATAAGTTATCCAAAATCGACAATATATCTACTGACAATATTGCAGTTTAAGATCAACCTATAAAATAAAACTATGATTAAAAAGAAATCGCATAAAGAAAGCATGATTGAATTTATACGAACTTGAAAACCATAATCTTTGGTTTATTTGAAAATGAAAATGATAAAGAGCTTCATACATAATAAAAAATATTACATTTATTAAACTCCAATTTGAATCAAAGTAGAGAAGTAGAAATACTACACATAGAGGTTCATCTCTAGCCTTGTTAAGAACTCTAAACTTGAGAGAGAAGTTCTACAACAATCCTCTGGGAGAAGAATGGTCAGAATTTCGTGTTCCTAGAGCTCTCCCAAGGTTTCCTATTATAGGCATCACAAGCACCTTATGCAAGTGTGAACACAAGTTTGAACACAAGCTGAAATTTTATCAACTTCCACGAGATTGCTCCATTTTTACCCCTTTACACATGGAATTTGGAACTGGTCAAAACATGAAAGTTGTAACCCCATGTCTTGGGCATTCAGATACCGAATTTCATCTTCATTCAAGGTTTGGAGCTCCAGATATGTCCAAAATAGCAAGCTGCGCGCAGCCAGAATTCTTGACTTGTCTTCACCTAGATTGATTGCTATATTTCACCTACATGCAAACTGAATTTGAAATTATTCAAAACATAAAAGTTGTAGATATATGTCTTGTCCTTCTAGATATAAAATATCAGCTCAATTTGAGGTCTACAATTTTAGATATGTTCAAAATATTGACTGCTGCGTAGTAGGAAAACAAGCTGAAATTGTTGACTTTTCTTTCACATGTTTTTTTCCACACAACAAATACACTACGTAAATACTATACTTTATGAATAATACTCAAGACAACCTAAACATGTATGCATAGTCTTATTTTTACAATTAAAATTGATACAAATTAAAGTTGTGACATGAGTTTCTAATTTGACCAAAAGTATGAGTATAAATATAATGGAAGTGTACTAAAGTCTTATGAAGTGTATGAAAATATTGAATTTTTAGACTATTATCATATATCATATGCTCCTAGCTTGTTACAAATGAATTTCACGCGAGAACCTTCCAAGGCTTTAGTGAACAAATCAACAAGTTGAAACTTAGACTTCACATGAGTTGTCGTAAGGAGCTTTTGTACAAGTTTCTCTTGAATAAAGTGATAATCAACTTCAATGTGCTTTGCCTATTCATGGAAGATAGGGTTGGAGGCAATATGAATAGTAGCTCGATTATCACACATCGACTCCATAGGCCGAGAATGTGGAAGACCTAGTTCTTTCAACATGTTCTTCAGCCAAACAAGTTCACATGTAGTGTGCACCATTGCCCTATACTCTGACTGAGCACTCGACCTAGCAACCATAATTTGTTTTTTACTTTTCCAAGTCATCAAATTACCACTAACAAAGATACAATACTCGATTGTGGATCTTTGATTGGAAGGTGATCCGACTCAATCTGCATATGTATAGCCCTGAATATGAGTGTGACCCTGATCTTGATATAAGAGACCCCTCCTTGGTGCACCTTTGAGATATCTCAAAATGCGAATTACTGCATCCCAGTGACTTATTCTCGGGGAACTGAGAAACTGACTCAACACTTATTGCGAATGATATATCTGGTCGAGTGACTCTGAGATAATTATACTTTCCAACAAGTCTCCAGTATCGACTTGGTTTAGGCAACAAATCACCCATATTTGGCTAACTCACTATTGGGATCCATGGGTGTATCAACTAGTTTGGATCCCAACAGCCCCGTCTTATCTAAAAGATCAAGAACATACTTCTTCTGAGATAAGACAGTTCTCGTACAAGATCTCGATACTTCTATAACCAAGAAGTACTTTAATGGTCCCAAGTCTTTGGTTTGAAACTCGCTTTGTAGAAAAAGCTTTTGGTCCTGGATGCCGCGATCATCATCACCAGTGATTACAATGTCATCCACATATACAATAAGCAAAATACTGCCCGATGGAGTGTGACGATAAAATACGGACTGATATATTGCACACTGATGAAGGCCAAACTCAAGTACTATAACACTAAAATGACCAAACCATGCTTTTGGAGATTGTTTTAATCCATGCAATGACTTCTTGAGCCGACATACTAAGCCTAACTCCCCCTGAGCAACAAACCCTTAGGGGTTTGCTCGACATATATACCTCCTCATGAAGATCACCATGTAGGAAAGCATTCTTCACATCTAACTGATGTAGAGGCTGGTGGCTAAAGAAATGAGAAAACGTATCGAGGCAAGTTTAGCAACTGGGGAGAATGTGTTTGAATAATCCAAACTATACACCGGAATATACCCCTTAGCAATAAGTCGGGCCTTCAGACAAGCCATAGAACCATCAGGGTTGACTTTCACATTACCCTAGTGACAACCAACCACAGAATTATCAGGCGGAAGAGGTACCAATCCCAAGTATCATTATCATGTGGTGCTTGCATCTCTTCAACCATTGTCATCCTTCACCTACTTCATAAGTATATCTTGGAAGCGCAACAGAGGACAGAGTACTAACAAAACAGTAATAAGAGGGTGACAAGAAATCATAACAAAAAAAATTGGAGATCGGATGTTGGGTACAAGTGCGTTTACCTTTTCGAATAGCTATTGGAGGATCAACATCACGAGAAGTAAGATCATTGACAAGGGAACTAGAGGCACAGTAGTAGAAGCTAGAGGAGGCACTTCCCCCTTGAGTCATCGTGTGTATGCCTGCAAATTGGGATGATTCAAGCAACGAGAACGATTCAAACTAGATGAAGATGTAGGAGGATTGGGCACAGATACTAGGTTTGGATCTGGAAGGCAAGGCAGATGAAGGGACTCATCAAGGTCAGCAGAACTCGTGGAATCAGAGTAGTGTGGTGTAGACTCAAAAAAGCTGACATCAGAAGAGACAAAGAATCTATGTAAAGTAAGGCTATAACATCAATATCCCTTTTGAGTATAGGAATAGCCCATAAAAATACATTTGATAGCACAAGGATCCAACTTATCCATTCCTAGAGATAACTGATTCTCAAAGGACAAACCCAAATATACAAGGAGGAAGGGAGAACAAAGGAGCCTTAGGAAAGATAACTGAATATGGTATTTTACTACCAAGGACAGAGGATGACATTTTATTGATTAGGGAGCAAGCTGTGAGCACAGCATCACTCCAAAAGACTTTGGGGACATTCATTTGATACAATAGGGTACGAGTGACTTCAATAATATGTTTGTTTTTCTGCTCTGCAACTCCATTTTGTTGTGGAGTGTGGGCACAAGTGGACTGATGGATCATACCGGAGTTAGTCATATAAGTATTGAATTGGGTACTGAAGTACTCCTTAGCATTATCATTACGAAGCATCCTGACTGACATGTCGAATTGAGTCTCTATTTGGGAACAAAAAGCACAAAAGATATCAAACAATTTGGAATGATCTTTCATTAAATATAACCAAGTCATCCTAGAGTAGTCATCAATGAATGCAACAAAGTACCGAAACCCCAACTTCACACGACTAGTACCCCAAATATCAGAATGGACAAGCATGAAAGGACTAACCACCCTTTTGTTGACTCGGGGAGCAAAGGGAACATGATGGTGCTTGCCCAATTGACAAGACTCACACTCGATTAGACACATAACTCAAGTTAGTAACTAGCTGTTTCAACTTGTCCAAGGACGGATGACCAAGGTGACAATGGATTTGAAGTGGTGTAGCTGCGACTGTGCAGGAAATGGGTGGAGAAGGCAACTCAAAGTAGTAAAATCCACGAGCCTCGCATCCTGTGCCAATTGCCTTTCCTGTCTTCAGATCCCGAATAACCACAAAATCATGAAGGAATGTGATAGAACAATTTGGTGACTTTGTAAGCTTACTAACTGACATAAGATTGAAAGGAGATTTAGGAATGTATAAAGCAGAAGAAAAAAAGATAGAAGGTGTAGGATTAATTGTTCCTATCCCCTCAACAGCAATGGTGGACCCATTAGCAAGGGTAACTTGAGGGAGATTTTTGGGATATTGGAGATAAGAAAAGAAGTTGGTTGCACCTGTTATATGGTCAGTGGTAGCAAAATTGATAATCCAAGGACTAGTAGGAAGGATTCCATATGACATGTAGATTATGACATGCAGATTGCAGGACTACATCCCTGGGCAAAAGAAGCAATGTGATAAAATGCTTGTTGAGACAATTGATACTATAGAAACCTTGAATACTCCTCTGATATAGTCACAGTACGCGGTTCACTCAAACAATTGACTAACGAAGGAATCATACTTTTGGGATTTGCAAATGTCATCCCAACATTCACAAACTCAAACCAATGATCATAAGATTAATTGTTGGAACAATTGGAACAACCACGAACAAGGTGACCTACCATGAACAAGCCACAGATAAATCAGTACAAGGATGCCATAGCACCAAGAAACTCACATGCAGCTCCAAGAAAGCAACACTTGCCACTAGAACAATTGGAGAGGTGAACCACCGTAACTACCATGAACAAATCACCAACAACCTCAGATGCAGCCCCAAGAAAGAAACACTGCCACAGCCTCACACCCCAAAAAAAAAAAACAGCTTATGAGCACTGCCGCTGCCCCGAGAAGGTCATCAATGACCGTTACTAACACCGAACAACAACTAACGAGTTACCATGAGTGCATTGTCACAACAAAGATTGGATCTTGGAGCAAAAACACATGCCTAGCAGCTTGATATTTTGGTATATGGAAGGAATTAGGATAGTGAATCAAAAAACACAGCAAATCCCGCTGTTTCAGACCCAATAAACTTATTAACAATGGATAAACTGCTTCACAAAGCATCAAACAACCATTCCTTAGGTGCCGCACTGCCACGGGTGAGGTGAACAACTCACCGACAGATATAGTACTGCCACAGCCTCACAACTGAAGATATGAATGCTGCCACGACTCCAAAAAACTCACAAAGAAGCCTTCACAAGCCTTGAACAGACATTAGCGGAATGCCACGAGTGCATAGTTGGAAAAGGTTGAATTTTTTAGCAAAAAACTGACCTAACAGCTTGATAGTATAGTCTAGAGAAGGAATCAGAGCATGGCAGAGGAAAAAATAAGAAAAAGTGGCTGGAAATCCAGCGCGTGAGCCAGAATTTGGCCAGCGCGTGGGGGCTACTCCAGCGATGGGGTTTTGTGGGGTGAGTCATCGTGGGGGGGGGGGGGGTTCTGTTTATCAGTGTATGGTTGGTTTTGTGAAATAATATGGGATGGAGGTGAATCTAGGAAGGACAACCGTGGGTATAGTGTTTTCCAGTGACAGCTGAGGAAAGTAGGGTTTAGTTTAGATCACACTCTGATACCATGCTGAGCAATTGGGTAAAATCGAAAACCTAAACTCAATGATAGGTCTCTCGCTCTATTTATAATATAAGTACAATAGGAATGACCATAACACCCTTACTAATTCACACTTATTACTAATACAAAATAATAATAATGCTAAAAGATTGAATAACCATTAACAATAGTTTTTGGTGGTTGTTTTTGAATTTGAAGTTTTGAAATTCAAATTCAAAGTGGTTTTCCTTCCCTTCCATTAGAGATCTATATAAGGACTTCCCTATGGAGAGTTTTGTGCACATCTAAGTGGAGGCAAGGAAGCATTTTCTAACCCCCAGGGTGTGGTTCAGGTGGTAGTGCGGACTGCGGGAGTGCCTCTCACGAGGTCAGGTGTTCAAACCCTCCCGGGCTCGTTTCCACCCCTGGACTCCTGAATTTACCCTCCCTTTGGAGTTGTGGGGTCAACTTCAAGGGGCGCAGGATTAGTCACGTGGACCGTAAAACGGACATGTGGATACCCAGTGCGTAATCCAAAAAAAAAAGGTAGCATTTTCTAAGTGCATTTCGGGTTCAAAAGGGGGTTTGTTTTGAAAAAGAAAAGAGAAGGAAATCTTTTTCATTCATTTTGAAAGAAGTCTTTGCAGGTCTGTTTTAGATAGAGAGGGTTCTCACTTGATCTACAGAATCATATTTCTTTACAAGTTTAGTGCCTATCCCTTCTCCCTTTCAAGTTCAATTCATTTTCATGAAGATTAGCATGCTTGGTACTTAAATGTATTTCCATGTTTATGTTGTGATCTACCATGTTCTCAATACAATTCCATGTTATTATTTATGTTGTAGAAGTCTTAGTGTTTATGTTTCCATTTCATGAAAGAAAGCATGCAAAAAGATGAAAAGAAAAAAAGTGACATCTCTAGGAGAAATTGCATTTCAGGTGGTCAACCGACTCATGCAGATGGTCGACTAGCCTTCATCGTTTTAAATTTGTAGTTTTTGGCTGCTAGGCAGTCGACTAGCCCTCTGCAAGTGGTCGACCGCCAAATCCTTGGAGTGCATTATTTGCACTTTTTCTCTGATTTCTTATGGGATTTTGCATGTATTTTAGACTCTACACTCACTATAATGTAGTTGGTCAAGTCTACTGCTGATTATGTGATAGTTTTTGTGTTTTTTCCATTAAAAAACCAAGTTTTCTCATGATTTATATAAACTCAACCAGTTTTTCAAAAGCTTTCAAGTTTTTCACGAAGTTTTCCAAAAATTACTTGGAGTCATACACCCATGATTCGGCTTTTGGGTGTTCTCCAAGTTTCACACAAGATTTTGAGGTGGGTTTGTGGTTCTCCCACCAAAAACCCACAAAACTTTCAAGTTTTTACAAGGAAAAAATCATTTTCCAACGTAATTACCCATGAAGTGGCTTGAGGGTGGAAAAATGTTTTTTGGCTAAGTTAAAACTTGTTTTCGATCTCTATCTCCACAGAGAAATATTGAAAAATTAGTTCTCTAATCAAGGAATGAAGGTTTTTCAATAAAGGTTTCAAGTGATTCAAAAAGACTTTTGAGTCTTTTCAAGGGAAATTTTTTGTCAAAATATATACCAAAAAAGTTTTCTAAAACTCATTTTGAAAATGTTTTTGAGAGCTACAAATGACTTGATTCCTATTTTGAGGATACGTAGGCAGTCTACTTTGTAGATCCAACCATACCAAACAAAAAATCAAGTCTTTCCTTCATCTCTTCTTCATTTTACATTTTTTACATGTTTGTTTAGGATTCTCATGATAAGTCTTTTGTATGGAATACAAAATCCTTTTCAAAGGGGTTAAGGGGTGGAAAATTTATGAATTGAATAAACAAAAAGGAAAGAAACTTGCAGAGGGGTGATCGATCGGCCTCTGCAGGCGTTCGACTGCTTGATACTGCAACATGATTTTTCAAATATTTTTCAAGTTCCAACCTTTTCTTTTGGAAATTTACTTTCAAAAAAGGGTGATACACACACACACACACACAGAGGGTAAGCACGATAACCATTCATAGAATGAGTGTTTTAGGGTGCTAATTCTTTGAATTCCAATAAAAAGGGACTTAAAAGTATTGTCTTCCCTATTCACAAAGTACTCCCAAACCTAATTTCTTTTCAAAAAGGTTTTCCTTTATTTTGCCTTTTGAAAACTAAAATAAAATGGTGACTCTGTTTTTTAAAATAAAGAAGCAAGTTAAGAAACAAATGATTTGGTTGTTTATACTTGTTTGGTTTGTAAATGGTTGCCAAAATGTTGACGGACCATCCAAACGTGATGTCGACATGTGTGTGTGTGTGTGTGTGTATCTTCATGGGTGTGCATTGATAATTGTTTTGCTTATCCTAGTTTTCTCACTTTGGGTCTCTCCGACCCTCGATTTCCTTGCAAGGGTACAACGAAGGGGAAATGCTACTAGACAAGGCTGCTCTCGAGAAGCCACCTAAGGTGATTACTGAGGAGAAGTAATTAAGGAGGCCCTCATGCCCTTGTTGGCCATGGGGCCCTAGGCTCTAAGCCTTATGCTGAAGTAAGTGATTGAATTGGTTGAGGAGCCCCATGCTGCCCTCCTTGTAATGTCTGGCACTAGGCGGCCCCCCCCCCCCTCTTTCCAAAAGGGGAAAAAAAAAGGATTAGGGGACTTTGTTGTCTTCCCCTCACTAGATTCTAGCCCTATAGAGTGCCTCTATGATTATTTCTCCTAGCTATTCCTAGGTAATTTGACCACATCCTCTCCAACATTAGCTTTAGTTTTAGTTTTTATACATGGACACACGCGTGCATTGTAGGAACTCGAATGGTGACCATTGTCTAGGTCACCTTAGAGTGACTCGCTAGCTCCAAACAAAAAGGCATTGCAATACAAAGCATGGCTGTCGAGATGAAGACTGAGAGAAAAAAAATAGCGTGAAGTGATGGAGAAGGCAACCAGTGAAGGTGGAATGAACGAGAGGTTGGAGGAGGCCTAGGTTATGATTAGTACCTTTGAGTCCTCACCTTGCCTTTTTAAAGCTAGGTTTGGGCAAAAGAGGTCAAGGTTGCAAGGTTTTGGGCTTTAGTTTCTTTGATGAAAGAGTTGGATGATCACAAGATTCATACCTCCTCTAGATGGGTGGCTTCGATATTTGCATGAAGGCAATCTTGAAGGCCATGGCTCTTAGGTGATCTCTTTGGAGTCCATGGTCACTCTTGATGCCTTCATAGATGTTTTTGGTGACATTGTTGAGGAGCGAGTCACGACTGAGACAAATCCTTATGTTGACATAGGATCTAATTGATGTGAAACCGTGAGATCGGAATCCCTTGAACCCACAACCAAATTGAAAACTTACCCAAAAACGCCTAGAATCAAGTCAAGATGATCTAGACTCGTTGAAACCTTGTTTCAAGAACCTAGATTCGGTGAGAACGCCACAAAGGTTTGGCCTTTGATAAGTTCTTATTTCATTCAAGAACAAATAGAGAAAACTGAAAATTCTCTATGAAGAAAACTTATTCACGTTCAAATTCCAATTCAAATTCAAATTCAAATTCAAATTTAAATTCAAATAACGTATCAACACCCTAAACTACATGGCTATAACTAATAAAAAAGGCCACTTAATAAATTAACATAGGCCTACACGCCTATACTTATTGAAATAAAGAGTCTACACTAAACCACTAGGCTATGCTGCCCCCCCTCTGTAGCTTGTATCACATGGATTAAAGTTGGTTCTTCTTCTTTGCTTGATAAATTTTCAAACTTGGTCCAAGTGGATTGCACCAATCCTTGCATTGCTTCTTTAAGCTTCTTAGATTTTGACCTTGTGATTGGTCCATCTGGAACTTGCAAGGGATCTTTAAGACTCGATCCACCATGGTGCCCATCATTCCCCCTCTCCTAAAAAAGATTCAACCTCGAATCGTCACCTACATCAAATGGAGAAAGATCAGAAACATTGAAAGTAGTAGAGACATTATACTCACCTGGAAGATCCACTTTATAAGCATTATCATTAATTTTATCAAGGATTTGGAAAGATCCATCTCCTTGAGGATGCAATTTATTCCTTCTATGGGTTGGGAATCTTTCTTTGCGCATATGAACCCAAACCCAATTTGCTGGTTCAAAGATGACTCGCCTTCACCCTTTATTGGCTTGGGAAGCAAACTTTTCATTCTTCTGCGCAATTTGAAGCCGTACCCTCTCATGAATTGACTTCACCAATTCGGCCTTCCTGTGTCCATCCAAACTACTCCTTTCATCAATAGGTAAAGGCATTAAATCTAAAGGAGTAAGTGGATTAAAACCATAAATAGTTTCAAAGGGAGAATAAGAAGTAGTAGTATGCATAGTCCTATTATATGCAAAACTCTATAAATGACAAACAGTCCTCCCAAGTTTTTAAATTCTTTTGAATGACAGTGCGTAAGAGTTGAGTTAGAGTCCTGTTGACTACTTTAGTCTACCCATCAGTCTGTGGATGACAAGTAGTGGAAAATAAAAGTTTAGTACCTAATTTTCCCCACAAAATCTTCCAAAAGCAGCTAAGGAATTTAGCATCCCTATCAGAAACAATACTTCTAGGTACACCATGGAGTCGCACTATTTCCTTGAAAAATAAATCAGCTATGTTTGTGGCATCATTTGTTTTATGGCATGGAATGAAATGTGCCATTTTACTAAATCTGTCCACTACCACAAAAATAGAGTCTCTACCCTTTTTTGTCCTAGGCAGCCCCAAAACAAAGGCTATAGATATGTCTACCCATGGCTCGCTAGGAACGGGTAAGGGTAAAACCTTACCCTAGATTTGGCCTTTCTACATGTAATGCACCTACCACATGTTCGAGTGACATCTCTTCTTATCCTAGGCCAAAAGAAATGTTCTTGTAAAATTTCTAAGGTTTTCCTGACACCAAAGTGTCCCATTAATCCCCCACCATGTGCCGCATGCACCAATAATTCACGCATTGAACAATTTGGTGCACACAATTTGCTTTCTTTAAACAAATAACCATCATGCTTGTAAAACTTACCAAATGCCGCTTTATCACACGCCATATAGACATAAGAAAAATCAGTGTCATTGGCATACACGTCTTTCACATATTCAAACCCAAGCATTTTAGCACTCATAGAAGTAAGAAGTACATACCTCCGTGATAAAGCATTAACAACAATGTTCCCCTTACCTTGCTTGTAATGGATGACATAAGGAAAGGTCTCGATGTATTCCATCCATCTAGGATGTCTCTTATTTAATTCACCTTGACCCTTGAGATGCTTCAATGATTCATGATCAGTGTGGATAACAAACTCCTTAGGCCAGAGGTAGTGCTGCCACATCTTTAGAGCACAAACAAGAGCATAAAGTTCTTTGTCATAAGTCGGGTAATTCAGGGCCGCCCCACTTAGCTTCTCACTGAAGAAAGTTATGGGCCGCCTATCCTGCATCAAAACGACTCCAATTCCTATTCCTAAGGCATCACATTAAGTCTCAAAAGTTTTGTTAAAGTCAGGTAATGCTAACATAGGTGCAGGACATAACCTTTCTTTAAGAGTAGCAAATGCATTCGCTTGATCAATCCCCCAATGAAATCCAACATTCTTTTTAATTATTTCAGTGAGTGGTGCAGCAATGGTGCTAAAATCCTTGACAAAACGCCTGTAAAAGCTAGCTAAACCATGAAAGCTTCTTACCTCAGTGATGCTTTTAGGTGTTGGTCACTCCTTGATGGCCTTGACTTTCTCTTCATCCACCTCAATACCTTTGTACTAACAACATAACCAAGAAAAACTACTTTTTCCATACCAAAGGTACATTTCTTAAAATTAGCATACAACTTTTCACATCTCAACACATCGAACACACATCTCAAATGCTCAATATGTTCTTTTAAGTTCTTGCTGTACACTAGGATATCATCAAAGTACCCGACTACAAATTTGCCTATGAACGCACGTAATATATGGTTCATTAATCTCAAGAAAGTACTAGGCGCATTTGTAAGTCCAAATGGCTTAACTAACCATTCATAAAGTCCATATTTAGGCTTAAAAACAGTTTTCCATTCATCTCCCTCTTTCATTCTAATTTGATGGTATCCACTTTTAAGATCTATTTTACTGAAAATGCATGAGCCATGCTATTCATCAAGCATATAATCTAATCTAGGAATGGGATGAAAATACTTTACGTAATATTGTTGAGCGCTCTGCAATCAACGCACATCCTCCAAGTCCCATCCTTCTTTGGCACTAGTAGCATTGGTACTGCATATGGGCTTATGCTCTCTCTCACCTCCCCCTTGCTCATCAAATCTTCAATTTGCCTTAGAAGCTCCTTTGTCTCCTCTGGATTACTCCTATATGCTGGTCGATTTGGAATAACGGCTCCAGGTATGAAATCAATTTGATGCTCAATACCTCTAATGGGCGGCAACCCACCCGGCATCTCCTCTGGAAATATATCTTCAAACTCCTGCATCAAAGAAACAGCCAAACTAGGAAGGGATTGGTTAGTTTCATCAAGATTAAGATAAGATTCTTTGTAAACAAGAAAAATCATAGGTTGGTTTGTTAGGAAGGCCCTCTTAACCTCACTCTCCTTTGCATAAAAACTCATCTTTGTCTTTTCTTTTCTCTTTGTAGGTTCTCTTTCTTTTCTCTCTTGTGGTTCCACTCTCTTTTCTTTATTCTTAGCCACCTCTCTGTTTTATTTTTCACTCTCTTTTTCTCTTTCGTGGCTCCACTCTCTTTTCTTTATTCTCAGCCACCTCTCTATTTTCTTTTCCACTGTCTCTTTTTCTTGATGTTTTGGCCTCACCCTCATTTTTCTTTCTTTTGTTTTGGCCTCACCCTTTCTTTTTTGCTCAATCTCACTTTTTAGCTTTAGTTGGTCCTCATAGACCTGTTTTGGGGTTAAAGGAGCAAGCTTGATTGTTTTTCTATCCTTTACAAAGCTGTACCTGCTCCTAAACCCATCATGAATCACCCTCCTATCATGCTGCCACGGCCTCCCCAACAAAATATGGCCAACATGCATAGGAACTACATCACAAAGCACCTCATTGCTATACCTCCCAATGGTAAAAGCTACCAAAACCTGCTTATTGACCTTGACCTCCCCAAATTCATTCAACCATTGCAATTATAAGGTCTAGGTTGCTTCTGTAAAGGTAAGCTCAACTTCTCAACTAGGGTAGTACTAGCTACATTGGTGCAACTTCCCCCGTCTATAATCATACTACACACCTTGTTGTTTACATAACATCTAGTATGAAATATGTTCTCTATCTGCTGCTCCATTTCATCTACCATAATTTGCATATTGAGAACACGCCTGGCAACAAAAGAATCACCTTCAACGGGATATTCCTCTCCATCATCATCATTAGCATCGACCAACTTGGGCATCTCATCACTATCGTTGTCACTCTCAATCATCACTTCCCCATTGTCACGGATAACCATCACCCGCTTGTTTGGACATTGAGATGCGATGTGTCCTGGACCCAAACATTTGAAACATTTAATATCTCGATTCCTTGAAGGTTGGAAATCTACCTTGGGTTTGTTCTTGCCAGTTCCCTCATCTTTTCCCTTATGTGGTTCGGCCTTCCCCTTTACTACAGCTCGATCATTTCTATCCCACTTTGGTTTCCAAGGAGTGCTAGAAACTGAGGTATACCTTGCTGCCCCCTTTCTCTTTAGCTGCCTCTCTATCTTCATAGCCATGTCTTCTACCTCCACATAATGCTGCAACTCAACTACATTGGCTATGTTCCTATTCAAACTAGTTAAAAATTTGGCCATTGTAGTCTCCTGATCCTATTCTACATTAGCTCGAATCATAGCCACCACCATCTCCTTATGTTAATCCTCTACACTCCTAGACCCTTGTGTAAGGTTTTGTAATTTTTGGTAAAGGTCTTTATAGTAGTGGCTAGGTACAAATCTCCGCCTCATGAGAGCTTTCAACTTGCCCCATGTTTCTACAGGTCTCATGATTCCTCCTCCTATTGGTCACTAATTGATCCCACCAAATAATTGCCTAATCAGTGAACTCAATTACCGCTAGCTTCACCTTCTTCTCCTCTGAATAATTGTGACAAGCAAAAATCAACTCTATTTTCTTCTCCCGCTCTAAATAGACTTCAGGGTCAATCCTACCTTGGAAAGATGGTATTTTCGTTTTGATGCTCCCAAGGTTCCTATCTATCCCATCTCAACCCCTTGGATTTCTCCTAGGTCCTCTTCCACGCCTACTTCCTCTAGGTCTGCCCATTCCACCCATTCCAACTTCAGATGCTATGTCCTCCTGATCCTCTTCTTTGTTCTCTTACTCATTTTCAATGCTAGGCTCGCATCTCCTCCTATCTCGCCCACCTTGTAGATTTCTAATCGCTACCTTTTGCTGATCGATTCTATCCCTTACCTCCCCCAACACCAAATTCAACTGTTCAAACTATTGTTGCATGGCCTGCAACACAAAGAATGAGTTATCCTCCTCCCTTTAGGTGTTGAGTTACTCTTATGAGACCTTTTTAATGCGACGCGAAACAAGAATGTTAGTCGTAAAACCTCACACACTCCCTTACGTGTTTACGCTCAAATATTGTCACTCCACTCGTGTTTCACTCTTTTGGCCTTCCAATGCTATTCTCACCCACTCTTGCCTTTTACCTCACTTGTTTTCCCTTTCAAGTTCTTTAAGAACTAGTTGAACTAAATCAAGACACAACCTTGTATTATTCCAACTAGCAATAGATTCAAGAAACAAAAAAGGAATAAAATGACACGGGTCTCAAGGAATTTGTACAGCTACAAATTCAAAATTCAAATTCAAATTCAAGTTCAAATTTAAATTCAAATAACATATCAACACCCTAAACTACACGCCTATAACTAATATAAGAAGCCCACCAAATAAATTAAAATAGGCCCACACGCCTATACTTATTGAAATAAAGAGTCTACACTAAACCACTAGTCTATGCCGCCCCCTTCTGTAGCTTGTATCACATGGATTAAAGCTGGTTCTTCTTCTTTCAAGCCCATCTTGAATGTTGGGGTCTTGCTTGATAAATTTTTAAACTCGGCCCAAGTGGATTGCACCAATCCTTTCTTTGCTTCCTTGATCTTCTTAGCTCTTGACCTTGTGTTTGGCTCATCTGGAGCTGGCAAGGGATCTTTAAGACTCTGTCCACCATGGTGCCCATCACTAATTTTTTGCAATCTTGAAAGCCATGGCTCTAAGGACTAAAGAGATCTCTTTTGAGTCCGCAGGTGCTCTCGATGCCTTCATAATGGACATTGGTGATATAACTATAGAGGAGTTAGCTGTGATTTCAGAGGCCAATGTTCCTTTAATTTAACCCTCCCTTTTGGCTCTTGGCCCTTGGGGGTTATTAAGGATTAACATTCCTCATTTGTGACATAATCCCCTCTCTAGGCTCTTGTCCCTTGGGAATCCTTATGGCTTAACACACTTATTATTTTAATAATATAACTCCTCTCTTGGCTCTTGGCTTTGGGGATCTTTGAGGCTTAACACACCTTATTGATAATCTTACCCCCTTTTATGGACTGTTGGCCATCTCGAATTTTCGATGCTTTACCATTTCCCCCCAATGTAGTCAATAGTGTAGGTCTCTGGGCAAACAATCTCTTAGAATTTGTATGGTCCATCCCAATTTTCTTGGAGTTCGCCACCTCCATTCTGACATGGGATGGGGCAGACTCTAGATCTCCTCGAAAAAATCACTTCTTAACCTTTCTATTTGATCAATTCTTTGGTTTCCTGGAATCTCCATTTTAGGAGACCTCTTAATTATAGGGAGATGGAGGAGTTGTCTTATTTGTTCTCTTTATTGAACGAAAGTAATCTTTTGTCAGGGAGGGATGTTCACTCTTGGTCCTTGGATAAGTGGGGAGTGAATTCTTGCAGATATTTTTTTGAATTCTAGATCCATTTCTAATTCCTCACTTCTTCTTTTTCCTATAATATGGAAGGCCAAGGATCCCTAAAAAATTAAGGCTTTCACTTGGTTGGTTGGGCTTAGTAAAATAAATACTAAAAACTTATTGCAACCTTATGGAGGTGTAGTTTATTTGCAGTTTAATGGGAGATATGGATGGAACATAGTGCATAGATATTCTCTAGGAAATGGGATAAGTTGCAGTATTTATTGTGGTGAGTCGATTTTGGGTTTTTTTTGAGGAAATAGTTTCCAATAGATTCAAAGAGATTGGAGGAATGTGTTGGCTTGTTGATTCCTTTTTCTGTAGGTTTTTGTTGTTTTTTCTGGTTTTTTCCAGATTTTTTTGGGAGATGTCCCATTCTTCCTCTTGTACATTATTCTCTCATTAATTTAATTTTCTTTTGCTATAAAAAAAAAGAAAAAAGAAAAGAAGTTGCGATTCAAATGGTGCGTTCCTTGCCTCAAGGAGGTCCTGGTTAGCTCATAGGTCTTTGCCATTAGTCTTTGGGTTGTAAGCTTGAATGCATTGGAATTGCAACCCAATCTCTAATGGCACTAGCCAAATTGAAGGGCACCTCACTGATTTTTGTCTTGCTTGTAGTCTAGGGGAACCAAGTATCATGGGAAGTTGGCCCACCCATTTCCCAAATATGCCATCAATTCTGGTCTTAATTGTTTGGAGGATTGTGACTGATCACCTTTGCTTATCTATTGGCTTATGGTTAGCTTGTTCATGTGCATCAGGTACAAATGTTCTTCCTCATTCAAAACTCCGCAATCAAATTTCCCCCTATTTTCCATCAAATTGGCATGGGGAATTCCGAACTTACAAATCAGAGACTCTGAAATTAGGATGTATTCCTAAGAGGGGGGTGAATTGGGTTATTTAAATTTATTTGCGGAATTCCTATTTACTTTAACCCTTGATTATTTTAAACTTCAATGATTTACACAAATAATATATCTATGCAGCGGCCGTACTATACCAATCGGGAGTCCTAGATATGAATATGAAGATAAATATAAAATCTGAATTTACAATATAAAATCAACATTTAATGAATTCAGTTAAGCAATTTTTCAGAATCTGATTTTCAGCTGGAATCAATGGAAGTTACAAAAAACAATTTCAGCAGTGGAAGTTTGTTTATCTCAGCACATATACTTCAATAGTATGATTAAAGACCAACCCTTTTACCTCAGCTTATTTATTCAAAGATTCAAAGACTTTTGCTATTATGAATTTTTAATTCAACATACAATCAGCAAACTTTAAGTGTTCTTGTTTCATCCAAAAATCAGTTTCCAATCATTCAATAGTCTCCAATATTCAGCAATATCAATGTCCAGCAAGTTCTCAAATATTTAGCAAGTTTTCAAAGATTGTAAAATCAAGCACGCAGTTTATATCTTGCAGAAATTAAAGAGTTAATGGAAGAAGAAGCTGAACACTGTATTTTTTACAAGGTTCGGCCGCAGCGTACGTCCTTGCCTCAAGCAACCCACTTTGAGGATTTCCTTTCCACTTTGTTATCAAGTGAAGTAAGCCTCTCTCCGTTCAAGGTTGAGCTTGCCTCTCTAACGAGAACAACCCTCTCGTTAGGCAACGATTCAAAATACTTGAATTGTCAAAAACAATGCAAACAAAGCAAGATTGCTTGTACAAAAGAATACTCCTCAATCAAGCAGATTAGTACACATTAGAATCACAATACTTCAAATAAATCAATATAGAAGTTGAAGCTTGAAAGTATATCACCAGAAATCTGATTAAAGAGTGTGAGTTTTGAAAGATCAAATCAGAATTTCGTGAGTTTGCAGCAAGGACACAACAGCCTCTCCAGAAAAATATTTCAGCAGTATAACCAGAAAGTTTTGAAAGAATGTGTGCCGTGCCGTTCTCTCTTCTTGCCCTAATGTGCGAGAATATTAAGTTTAAATAGTGCACCAGGGTTTCAAAAAGTTTCCCTCAAATTTTCTCTCTATTTGGAAACCAATCATGCAAGTTTTGGAAACAAGATTGGCGCTGTTAATTGTTTAAACATACGCATCAGTCGACTATATTCGAAGGGTTAGTCGTCTGAGCTCTTTTAAAAATAGCTCATCCTGAAAGTTAGAATTTGGTTAGTCGACTGATCCTGATAGGTCAGTCGCCTGTGCCTATTCTGTTTGCATATTTTCGAAGTCAGTAGCACTTCAGTCGCCTGATGAAATATCATCAGTTGCCTGACCTTTCAACAACACTTCCAAACTTAAATTCATACTTTAGAAAACTTAATTTGGACTTTAAGAAAATATTTTCCATGTGTAAAACAGGTCTCCAAGTCCATGATATATCCTAGGAGCTTCAATCATTAATATTGAAAATTGAAGTACTTACATGAGTCTTTCACACGATAAATCTAAGTTCCTAAGCCCTCATGTGATGAAGCTTCTGACATTCTTTTGAGCTTCAAGTGAATCTTTAATAATCTTTATATCCCTCATGACTTGAAACTTCATGTTCATCATGGCTCATAGCTTTAAGTGTGATTTTCATTCAAGCTCTTCAAGCATATCCACTTGATTTTATAAAAACATTTAAAGTCCTGAAACTTAAACTTAAACAAACATGTTGAGTAACCTTGATTTGTTATCATCAAATTAAGCCTTGTTAGGCCAACAGACTCCCAAACAAATCATCCACATGCTTTCTCTTAGATTTGAGCTAAAGCCTCAATTTCCACCCACTTGGTAAATTAGTCTATTGCGACTTCTAGTAACTTCTGCTGTCCCATTGATTTCTTGAATTGTTTGAGTAGATGTACGCCAAGCGAATGGCCACAGACTTGGTTACCAGAGTGGGGTATGCATGTGTGTTTGTGGCAAGGGTTGCGTTTTTGGACAAGGTCCATGGCATCTTTTTGCAAGGTTGGGCGGTAATACCCCTGGCAGAGGTAGGTTTGTTTGTTTGTTTTTAATATGCTGATGTCCTTCCTTCAGGATGATTTCCACGAACTCCCACACGAACTTCCTGCAAGACACATTGCGGTTCTTCTGGTTACAATCATCATGGGGGTGTGTATGACTTTGCATCATTTTGCAAGATTGGCTAGTAGTACCTTGTGACAAAAAAGTATGCTAATGTCATTCCTCTGATTCACAAAAATTCCCAACTTCTCGTAGGACATACTCAGTTTCTTTTGGCCGCAAGCACAAGAGTGGATATGACTTTTGATACAGCTCCTTCTCCTACAAAATACCGGCATACTCTTCACACAACCTTCTGTGTTTATGGCTCGAGTACCATGTCTGAGCATATTTCTTGTGGATCATAGGTGCAGCATATAATGATATGCGACACCATCTTGGCTCTGAAAGTCTTTCGGATGGTCTACAAGATTCACAGTGCCATCACATGATTTCATAACTAGCATCCTGGTCCCATTGGCAGCAGTTCATCCATTATTTCCTTTGGAAATGGCGTCTCTTCGACTTTTCACTTTGACTGTGGTGACTGGTTTCTTTTGGCCTCCCCTAGCATCTTTTCGGCATCATTTTCCGACCTCGAAACTTTCTTCTTTCTTGAGCTGGTTGCTTGCCTAGCCTTTGCTCCCTATAGTACTTGGGGGAGGCTGAATTCCCCTATATACTTCAATCGCTTTATTCTTGTTGCAAGGTTGTGGATCAGCGGCCTCTAGGCTAGTTTTCTCATTAGCTGGTGTGTTGCATGCTTCCAACACCCCCACATTTTCTGCCAATAATATCATTTGGTGTTTGATGATTGAAATTGATCTTGTGTAAGGACATATCCCTTGGGTATTTAAGAAAAGAATTCTTCCTGTTAGGGTGGCCGCTCTCTAAGAGCAAAGAACATCAAGAAGCGCTCCCACTCACCTTGAATTGCTTTTCCTTTGTTACTCCACAAGAACATGAATGGACTATGGTTAATTATTTAGTGTTTCCCCTAGATGCTTCCAAACTGTTAAAATGGTTTTTTGCTTAGTAATTTGACGGTATGTTCCAAGTTTACCAGCTCTGCTCCTGCTTTCATACAAGACAAGAAGGACCCGAGAAAGTGCTCCAGGAAAAACCGATGCCAATTGAGAGTTAGCAGGAACATTTTTAATGAAGGCAGGAGGCAGTGTTTGATTGCATTTTCCATAGTTGATTCCCTAAATGTCTCTGTGGGGTACACATGTACACCGGTCGGAAGATTACCATTATCACCAATAATTAGTTGGAAGCATGATGTGGGAACCATTTCAGTACCCAAGTCATATTAGAAATGAAATCTTCTTTATTTGATGTACTAGCAACTGGCTGACTAACATACTCTTTTGTTTCATCATTTCAATATTTTACGCCTTTTGAAAATCTTGGTTTGAGTCATATAGTAAAGTTATATTTTATTTTTTAGCTTATTTTGGGAATGGGACTTTATTAAACTTTTTAAGTTTGCAGAATTTGTAACAGTTCTATTGCTATAAGCTATTCAACATTAGTTTTTTTTTTTCCTTAAGATTATTTTTAAAGAATTCTATAAAAAAATTGTGCATTGCACAAGTGAGGATTGTATATTAGATTTGCAAACCAAATGACATATTTATCCCACATAAGATAGTGCTGTGAATTGGGAGATCTTTTGTGTAGCACATATATTATTTCATCTGAATTGGCATCACCATATTTACCTTGAAAACCAAGAACATTCTGTTTATATATTTATGCTTTTTGAGGAATTTTAATATGTTGGGCCATTTTTTAAATAGGTCGAAGAACGAATTCGGAAGAAGGGTCGAGATTTTCACAAGTCCAAAACGGGCTCAATTCTTGCCTTTAAAGTCAGCTTTAGAGAGTAATCTATCTCTTGCATATTTCCAAGCTTATTTGCTCCTCTTTCTTTATCTTCTTGCCTATCATTCTGTTGATCAGCTCTATTCATTTGAAAATTTCAATGGCCCAACATTTAAGCACCTGCTTGCTGCTGCATATTAGCTCATTCAATCAATTTTCAAATTTGAGTTTTCATCATGATTATCATCACCTATCACCATCGTTCTTGATGTTGTTTTCTTTAGGACAGATACTATTGTCAAGAGTCTTACGAGCAACATTTAAAAAGCTTTAAATTATTTAAGAATGAATTTTATTTTGGATGTCATGTATTTTGGGCATGGTTTGAGGGATTTCTTTGATATTACTAGGCATATTTTCTTAGCTCATATGTTTTAGGCTTACTTTATTTTCTAGATTTCAACTTTATGAACCTGCTATGTTTTTTAGTTAGTAATCATTTATCAAACTAACTAAATTTTCTGATTTGGTAACTATTTGGTCTTATCAAGCAGCAATTGCCATTTCTCTAGCTTAGTCAAGAAAAAAGCTGTTGTGTTGCTAAACTATTTATTCTAGTCACATTTCTGGTTTGTGGATAGATAATGGTAATTCCTAGGTTCTTTTATTGTATCCCTCTTTCAATTGAATTGTACTCATATAAGTAACTATTAGGATTCCCCAATCAATTGGGATTTCTAATTAATGTGTTAGGATTCCCAAATCAATTGGGATTTTCTATTTAATGATAGGATCCCCAAATCAATTGGGATTTCTAATTAATGTGTTATGATTCCCAAATCAATTGAGATTCTATACAATGGTAGGATTTTTTAATGTTGGGATTTTTGTTTTAATATGTTAGGAATCCCAAATCAGTTGGGATTGAGTTCATTAAGGACTTGGATTGGGATATTTTACATTCCTAATAGGAGTAAGTTTCCCTACCCTATACATATGTAACCCAGTAAGTTTCCCTACCTACTTGGCTTTTCCAATAACATAATTCATAGCCTTTGGCTAATTTGGAGGCAGCCCTTTGAAGTGATCAAACTCTATTTTCTCGTACTATTTTCCCTTCTTTAAATTTCCCCAATTTATCTAGGAAAAAACCCTAGGGTCGTATTAGTTACCCTAGGGTCTTATTAGTTACATATAATATGAATGGATGGATTGAAATGATGAGGTTGGATTATGTCTTCTAGTTTGGTTCATTTTGACCTTTTTTTTTGTTGGCATTGAAAGCAATGTTCTTATTAAGATAATTAGTCGGTTATAAAATGCTGTGCGAATTTTGTTTCCTTTCCCTTTTTGCTTCTGTTTTTATTTTTGTTTCTGTTTTTTTGGGGAATCTGCAGCTTCAATCCTATTGATTCGTACATATGGTTTGAATTATTGGGATCACCTTCTGATCGAGATGTTGACTTTCTAGGTAGTGTAAGTAAATTTTCCCCCCACCTCTCTCTTGTTCTTTCTACTAATATTGAACAGATTAAATTATTCTAATTTTTTTTTCATGATTGTAAGGGTCATCATTTGATAATGCATCTGTGTCTGAATGATTCATTACATTTATACAAGCTACAGTTACTTATTTGGAAAAGAAAAATTGCAGGTTATTCAATCATGGTACGTTATGGGGAGGTTGGGTGCTTTCAATTCTTCTAATTTGCAGGTTTGGGCAATGGCTCTATGTCTATCGTTTTATTTGTTTATAACTGCCTATGTGCATACATACTCATGGTAATCGTTAAATATTCTATAATACATCATGGAAAATACAGTGGCTTTTAAGTTGTACAAACTATTCTCATCTTTCTTGACTTCTGTTATAATTAAATGTGAAATAACATCCAACCCTGGATGCTTGATTGTTTTATCATGTACCACGTATCCCACATATTTACATGTTAAGAGGATGACATTGCTCTTGATCTTTTTGCTTTGATGCAATTAAGCAATTTTTCCATTAAAACTTTAGACCAAAATTGTAAATTGCAATTCAGATAAAGAATTTCTATTTTAAGTTTAATTTCCCTTTAAAGAGTCCATTCAGAATTTTTTTTTTCCCAGCTTGAGGTTTCTCTATAATTTTCTCTTCATTATGTGTTTTCAGTAACTTTATTGTCATCTAAATTTAAAGGGTTGAGGTAAAGAGCATTATTTACGAAAAAATATCCTTGACCTCCTTTGTGCAGAAATTTGGGATTTGGGAGTTAAGATCAGGTGGTAATCCTTTTTTTTTTCCCCGGTACATTGGATTGAGGTGGTAGTTCTAATATTTGACTCACACGTTTGAGGTTATAGGAAAGGGCCTCTAAGATAGTGAATGTGTGCTCCTGAGAATTTTGTTTGTTTCTTCAAACAATTAAAGTGACAAAGACAAGATGAGATACTCTTTTGAGAGTTGGTTATATTAATTCTTGCAACCAAGATAAGAGAGATGCCTAATTTGTTTTTGTCAAAATGTAAATATATATATATATAACAAAAGAAGATTTCATTAATTGATAAAGAATTTACAGGAGGGAGAATAAATAAATAAAAATATAGTTTTCTTTCCTCTTAGGCTAAGCTTCTCTCTCAAAGGGACCTTGAGTACCAATGTCTCTCTCTCTCTCTCTCTCTCTCTCTCTCTCTCTCTCTCACACAATTTTGCCCTTCCATCACAAAATTCCTAGTTGAATGTTTTCATGTTTCTAGTAAGGTGTAATAGTGGGGGTTTGGAAATTCAGATCGAACGGAAGTCCTTTGATTTGAGGCTGGATAAGGTAGGGAAGGTCAAAGCTTTGTTCTTTCTTGAGAAGAATTGAAAGTTCGAATGGTGGGCTCGTCTCTCTTCAAGAGCTGCCTTATGTTTTTCTCAGGGATTCTCTGCTCCTGTTGGTAAGTTGGGCAAGGGATTTAGAAGGTTTACGGTTGGTTATGTCAATTATTGGATAGGGATTCACGTAACTAAAGCAAGGAATTTCATGGAATTAGGACATGGATGGAGGGTTAAGAACTCCATTTTTGTTCCCGAAGGGCTGAAAGTGGAAGAGTGGTCTTGATTTGGGGAAGCTTTTGTCACTTTGGAGAGTTCATGTCAGTCAAGCTTGAATGGAGCAGATAGTAAGAAGTCCTACTGAAATCGCTCTTGGAGTCAGGTTGTTGCTGGAAGTGTAGGCGATGGTGAAGGTCGTTCAATCTTGATGAATTCGTAGGCAAAGGTTTGTGCTCGGTGTGGGGGAAGGTCGCAAGATGTAGCATCTCAAGCACAATTGATGGAGTTGAAGGCAATGCTGTCGGCTGAGCAGTCCAAACCAGAGGAGGCTAGGGTTTCTCGTGTGGACGATAGGAAGACGAAAATAGAGGCGACTAGGGTTTCTCATGTGGAAGATGGGGTAAGGGTTTATTACTCTTTGTTGGGCTTTTTGGTTAGGGAGGCTTGAAAGCAAGCTTTTGATTTTAAAATGGGCTTGGGCAGTGGGGATGTTTATATAGGAGAGCAGATGGGCTACTCGTCTGGGAAGGCCCAAGAAGAGCAGATGGGCACTTATTTGGGAAAGTTGAAAGTCTCTCTCCAACACTTTGAATGTAAGGGAATCTCTTTGCCCACAATTTGGGATGATATGGGGGTTCATCATCCTTCTAAGCAGCAACATGTTGAACAACGTCCTTTCTTGAATGAATTACAAGGTGTTCCGGCTTTGTGCTCTTCTTCGAATAAAAGCTTAGATGGTCATGATGAGGGATGTTCTGTACAACAAAGCACTGAAGCTGGAAGGAGGACAAAGGCCTGATAGGTTTGACGTTTCTCCTTGGCTGGAGGAAAATGGCATTAGGGGGAGCTTAAGGAATGTAAAGGGTGGGGGTCAAAGAATTTTATTTCTTGTGAGTTGGAAAATCAGGATTTCCTCTTTGGTTTGATGGGAAATCAAACTGGAAAAGGGAATCTATTCGTAAAATTCGAGGAGTGGTAAGGTGTATGCTTTTCGAAAGAACATGCTAATGGCTCTTGTAGGGAGAAGTTTAATGAAGAAAAGTGAGAATTATCTAGTGAGGAAACACATAAAATTATGAAGAGGGATTCCAAAGGTGTTTTAAAGTATAGTGGAAGAGCCAATCATTGAGAGGGCTAAGTTGAGTAAGGAAAGTAAGAGATGAGGAGGTGGGGAGATGTGTCGGATGAGGACAGCATAGGGAGTAGTGAGTTTGAATGTGCAAAAGATCTACTTTTGGACCATATTCGGGGATATTCCTTCGCTTCTTCAATTGATTTCTCGGGGTTCTATCTTATGTGCTGCCTACTCCTTTAGATGGTTTAGAAGGTATTAATATGTTTGAAGATGCTGTTCACAGAGATGATAAAAAGGTTAAGGAATGAATTCTGCCTACCCCTGTTCATGATGAAATTTCCTAGGAAGGATATTGATACTCAGAGGCTGTTGGATGATGTGGGCCTCAGGTTATCTGATCAAGGAGGTAATGAAGTCAAGCTTGATGGTGGCAAATCCAAGGTGAAGAAGGGTCAGGGGTAATTAGCTAATTTGAAGTGTTCAATGAACTATCGTGGGAAGGGTTTGAAGAGGGGATTTCTTGGCTGATTATTGCAATTTTTTATTTTATGGTTATGCTTTTATTCTTTTTTCTCTTTTTGAGATTTTTTAAATATATATATATATATATATATATAGATATTTTATGTTTTTTTTTGAGGATCTAGTGTCCTCTCTTGGATTGTACATTCTCATCCTTACTATATTTTTTTATATTATAAAATAAATAAATTATGCAATGAATAAATATCGTTGGATGAACTAAATTACTGTGTCAAAATTTTTTCCCATCCCTTAATTTCTTCCTTCGATTCCCCAAGCAATCACCATATTACTTCCTCTACTAGTCCTGTCAGCGACCTAGCGCTAGCCATCCTTTTCTTGCTGATGTTAAGGTTCAATATGCCAATCATCATAAAGGAGGCTGGCTTGTCTTCACCTTCATAGCACATATCAAAACCAATGCCTACCTCCGCCTTCCAAAAGAATCACCCATCTTCATTCAGACACATCTGGCTCTTTTTTCACCCTAAATCACTAAAGGACACACTATCATGACTTCTGACAGAATGGGTGATTCCTTGTGGATAATTCTTGGCAATCAGATTTCATTTGAAGATTTAAAAATTAGGAATTTTATATTAGTTTGGGGATGTTTGTTTATTTCAATGATTTTTAATTATTTTGTTTTTTTATTTTATGATTTCTTTTATTGCTTTGGGTTTATTTTGTAATTTTTAATAGTTTTATCTTTAGGGCTTCTTAATTGCCTATTAATATAGGCTTTGTGATATAAAGCTACTGATATTTTTCTCTCCTTCACAGCAGTTCCGCCCCCACTTTCTCGTCCTCTTCCTCCTCTTTTCTTCATTCCCTCTCTCCTTCACAGCAGTTCCACCCCCACTTTCTCGTCCTCTTCTTCCTCCTCTTTTCTTCATTCCCCTTCTTTTCTTCACCTCTTTCTGTTTCTCTTTCTGTTCAGTTTGTATTGTTCTGTCTTTTACCTTTTGTTCTGCCCTGCTGTTTCTCTTCTCCCTTCATCTCCCCTCTTCTTCTCTTCCTCTTTCAATCTCTCTCCCTCAATTCTATTTCTTCTCTTAATCTGTTGCAACACCTCATCAATTGGTATCAAAGCATACTTTATTCCAGTTATGAATCCTTAGTTGGTACAACTACAGTAGCCTCCTTTACCTTCCAGCCCATCTCCATCCTAGGCCATTCCATGTACCAATTCAAGCCCCTTCACTCCAGAACCCTAACCTTTTATTTCCTTAAGCTAAACAACCCTGGTCCCCGTCCTTGGCCCTTCGCTCCAAGAAGACAAAAACCTGACCCTTTTCAATCCTAACCCTTTTCGTTTTGAGCAAAACCCCCAGAAATCAAAGCCAACCCTTTGCCCCTTCAGCCAGAATCTAAAAATTAACCCTTTTCCCCTTGAGAAAAAGCATGCCACCCCAATCCTAACTCTTTTCTTTTCAGCAAAGCCCCCTAAACGAAAGCTTAACCCTTTTCCCCTTGAACAAATCACCAAAAATCTACAGAACACTGTTGCTGCTGTGAAGAACAGAAAAGAAGCAGGAGACAACCTAAAAAAAAAAAGATGTTGCTAGACTGAAATCCATAGGAAGTTCCAGCAAAAAAAGAAAAAGAAAAAAAAACTTGCTGCTGCTGCGAAGATCAAAAAAGGAGGAGACCACATAAGAAGAAAAGAAAAAAAAAAAAAGAAAAGAAAAAATAGCTGCTACTTCTACTTCAAAGTTGCACCATGCAGGTCATCACAAAAAGGAGTCCATCAGAACTTCTGCTTGAATTCCTTGCTGTCAGAGCCACCATCAAACCTGCCTACAACCCATCATCAAAGCCCTTCACCTCACTTGAAATTCTTTCCACATGCAAGACCCTCACCCATTTAATGATCACCTGAAGCCACTTTCTCCATCACCGACTGACATCATCAAAAGCGCAGCCTGTAGCCTCATTATTGAAACCTTACCCTTTGGTTTCAGGTCTGTTCGTGAGAGAGCAAGTCCTAGGTCTGTCTGTCTGAGTCTAGTACTCCGCATGAGAGAGGAACTCCCATCTGTAATCTTTCTTGACTCGATACTTTCCTCCAGAAACATTTATCAAAACTCGAAGTTGGATTTCATCAGACCAGCGCCTAAGGGTGTTCAACAACCTGCCCAACTTAAACTGTAATCTTGCATAATCCTGAATTTTTAGTATTGAATCCCCTCAAGACCCCCCAGTAAACTTTTTAGGTAATGAGGATCATCTCATCCCATGAAACCCTAGTGGAGTGCTATTGTGCACATTTAGGGAATTGGTTAACAAATGGTATTACATTTAATGGTACTATAACTTAAAATAGGACCGCTATATCAGGATAGAAACAGTATTCCAGACAGGAAGACGATCAATATTTCACATTATGAATTTCCTATTTCATAATTGGACGCTTTACTTTACCAATTAAGAAAATCTAAACCCTAGACACTATTAAATAAAAAAACTCAAGATAAATGAAGTAAAGTCCTATAAAAAGTATCAATTGTTATAAAAATGCAAAAAATAAATAGAAAATAAATAGAAATGAGATAGAAATTTTACGTGGTTCGGCTATGCCTACTCCACGGGCGGATGGAATCAAAACTTTACTATCACAGGAGGAATTACAATAGGATATGAAACTGACCTTGTACAAGATATCTCTATCTTCTCTTTATCTCTCCTCTTCTTCTCCTTTCTATATGAGGACACTTCAAGCATGCAACATGTACATATAAGCGTGCTATATGTATGTGTATACAAAATGAGAGGGAGGGGGTGCCCTTTTATAGGGCAATAAGGATGGAAGATGAAGGGGTGAAAAATGAATTAGTGTAGACATATAGGGTAGGTTCATAGGGATATGTATATGTATGGGGTAGATTTATAGGGACATCGATTAGTGTAGATTTATAGGGTAGGTTCATAGTTGATATGGGGGACATCCACCTATATTTCACAACACTCCCCCTTGGATGTCACCAATATTTTAAATCCTTCTGCTAAGATCTTTAAGGTGTTTCATTCCGATGAGATGAACCAATTTCTTGAATATTGTAGTAGGCAAAACTTTGGTGAACAAATCTGCAAGATTATCACTTGATCGGATCTGCTGAATATCTTTATCATCATTCTTCTAGAGTTCATGTGTATAGAAGAATTTTGGAGAGATATGCTTTGTTCTGTCACCCTTTATATATCCTCCTCTTAGTTGAGCTATACATGCAACGTTGTCTTCATATAAAATTGTTGGAATATTCTTGATTGATTGAAGACCACAATTTGCTTGGATATGAGAAACTATTGATCTGGGCCACATGCATTTTCTACTGGCTTCATGGATGGTGTAATCGTCTGCTTTACTGATTTCCAAGATATAGTAGTTTTTCCGTAAAGAAATACATATCTAGTTTGAGATTTAGCATTGTGAGGATAGATAGATATCCAGCATCTGCATATCCTACTAATTGAGATTTGGAATCAAATGAGTAGAATAGACCCAAATTAGATGTACCTCTCAAATAGAGCAGAATGTGCTTAATTCCTTTCCAATGCCGTTGAGTAGGAGCAAAGTTGTATCTAGCCAGTAGATTTACGACAAATGCAATGTCGGGTCTTGTTCAATTGGCCAAATACATTAGAGAGCCGATAGCACTTAGATATGATACTTTAGGACTAAGTAATTCCCCTCCCTCATCATGAAGTCGAAATGGATCTTTTTTAACATCAAGTGATTGCACCATCATTGGTGTTCTTAAAGGATGAACTTTGTCCATATAGAATTGCTTTAATACCTTTTTGGTATATTTAGATTGATGAACAAGAATTCCGCCATTTACATGTTCAATCTGTAGGCCAAGACAATATTTTGTCTTTCCTAAATCCTTCATCTCAAATTCAGTCATTAAATAATTAGTAGCTTTAGTGAGCTCTTCAGGAGTCCCAACTAAATTCAAATCATTAACATAAACAACAATTATAGCAAATCCGGATTCTGATCTTTTAATAAAAATGCATGCACAAATTGGATCATTTATAAAACCTTGATTTACAAGGTACTCACTTAATCGATTGTACCATATGCGTCTAGATTGCTTTAGTCCATATAAAGAACGTTGGAGTTTAATTGAATATAAATTTTTGGGTTTTGCTTCAGGCAATTTAAATCTTTCAGGGGTTTTCATATAAATTTCATTATCCAACGATCCATATAGGTATGCTGTTACTGCATCCATAAGACGCATGCTCAGTTGTTCAGGGACTACTAGCCCAATTAAGAATTGGAATGTGATTCCATCCATTACGGGAGAATATGTCTCCTCATAATCAGTTTTGGGTTTCTACGAGAAACCTTGTGCCACAAGCCTTGCTTTATACCAAGTAATTTCATTATTTTCATTTCGCTTGCGCACAAATACCCATTTATATCCAACGGGTTGGACATCCTCTGGTGTTTGGACTATAGGTCTAAAAACTTCTTTTTTTTGATAGATAGTTTAATTCTGATGTGATAGCCTCTTACTATTTTGGCCAATCACTTCTATATCAACATTCATGAATAGATTTAGGTTTAGGATCCTCATTACTTCTGGTAATGTCAGTAGCTACTGCATATACAAATGTGTCGTCGACAACAACTTTATTTCTATCCCACATTTCTCCTATGTAATTAATTGAGATCTCATTATTATTTCAGGTACCTGTCCCTTTTCAAAGGATGTCTCTTCAAGAGTTTTCTCTTTAGGAGATTCCTCTTCAGGAGGTTCCTCTTCAAGAGGTTTTATAATAGGGATTTCATTTTCAGGAGAAATGAGTTTGTGAATGTCGAATGGATTATCCACCTCTGTAACCTCTTCTGGAGTGTTTATAGATTTCAATCTTCTCCTTTGGGAGTTTTATCTTTTGCACCAACAGGCCTTCCACGCTTAACTTGTGGTTTAGGTTCATTAGCCGGCTGTTGTCCTTCAAGGACATCAATACATGCTGGAATATTTGCAGTAGGCATATGAGATTTTAGTATGACCTTGGTATCTGCAAAAGAATCTGTTAATTGATTTGCAACTCCTTGCAAATGGATAATCCTCTAAACTTCAAGTTCACTTTTATTTGTGCGAGAATCTAAATGAGATAAACTCATGGCATTCCATGTGATTTCATGTTGTGCTTCAGACACTGATTTAGCTCCCCCTAATGTAGGGAATACTGCTTCATTAAAATGACAATCTTGAAACCATGCTTTAAACAAATCACCTGTTCAAGGTTCAAGATATCTAATAATAGAAGGGGAATCAAAACCAACATAGATACCAAACTTACGTTGAGGATCCATTTTAGTTCTTTGAGGAGGGGCGATAGGAAGATATACTGCACAACCAAAAGTTCTTCAATAAGAAATATCAGGTTGTTGCCTAGAAACTAATTGCATGGGTGAAAAATTATTGTAAGCATTTGGCCTTATATGAACTAAACATGCAGCATGAAGAATAACATGTCTCCAAACAGATAAAGGCAATTTAGTTCTCATAATCATGGGTCTAGCAATGAGTTGAAGTTTCTTAATAAAAGATTTAGCTAAACCATTTTGTGTCCATGTATGAGCAACGGGATGTTCAATATCTTTTCCAAGTGACATGCAGTAGTTATCAAAAGTTTGGGATGTAAATTTACCAGTATTATCCAAACGAATTGATTTAATTGGATAATCGGGAAAATGAGCTCGTAATCTAATCAGTTGAGAAAGAAGTCTAGCAAATGCAATATTACGAGTAGAAAGTAGAGAAACATGTGACCATCTAGTAGATGCATCAATTAAGACCATAAAGTATCTAAATGGTCCAGATGGTGGATGTATTGGTCCGCATATATCACCATGAATTATCTGTAAGAAACTGGGTGATTCAAGACTTACTTTTGAAACAGATGGTTTGACAATTAATTTCCCTTGAGAGCAAGTAGTACATATGAAATCATTTGATAAAAGAATCTTCTGGTTCTTTAGTGGATGACCATGTGGATTCTCAATGATTCTACGCATCATTACATCTCTAGGATGTCCAAGACGATCATGCCAAAGTGTATAGAACTTTGGGTCATTGTACTTCTGGTGCAAGACATTATATGATTCAACTGCTTTAATCTTTGTATAATATAATCCAGAAGATAAAGTTGACAGCTTTTCTAAAATTTGCTTCTTCCCAAAAACAATAGAAGTAATATAAAGGAATTATTTACTGCATTCATTTGTAGTTTCAATGTGATATCCATTAAGTCTTAAATCTTTAAAGCTTAACAGATTTCTTCTGGATTTGCTAGAATATAAAGTTCCATCAATTTGTAATAAAGTACCATTGGGAACTTTATATCAGCTCTTTTGGAGCCTTCAATCAAATTTGCAGAACTAGATATTGTAGTAATATTTGTTGAATATATATTCAAGTAATGAAAATATTTCCTATCTCGAAGAATTGTGTGTGTTGTAGCACTATCAGCTAAACAAACTTCTTCCAAAGACATCTTAGAATCGATCAAAGCTTTAAAACAATTCACACTACAACAAATATTTTAAAAACTCATTACTATAATTGATAATAGTGGCAATTTATTGAAATACAATATTACTTACTATATATCCTAAAATATTACATCATTATTTTAATCTGGTTTTACAAGGAAATCAGCAACATCAAGATAAACAGAATTGGATGGTCCTGCATCTATTGGAACAACATTATTAGCAAAATTTGTTTCAACCTCTTTAGTTTTTATTTTTTATAGATGCTTGGTATAGATCTACCAAGTGCCTGGGCATACGACAGGTACGCGACCAATGACCTTTTCCTCCGCATCTGTAACATTCAGTTTCATGCTGCCTGGGTCGTTGATTTTGATCATTTACCCGCTTCTGGGGGCCATCTCTCTTCTGGGGGTTATCCCTCTTCGGGGGGATTACAACCTCACGTTGATGCCAATGATTATTTCAACCACGGCCACGACCATGCCTACGGCGTTGTCCTCGACCACGAGATGTATTCATATTCACTTTAGGGAATGGGGTCGAGCTAGTTGGACGAATTTGGTGATTTTTCATCAAAAGCTCATTACTTTGCTTAGCGACAAGAAGACATAATACAAGTTCAGAAAATTTACTGAAAATTTAGTAAATTTTCTCTCTCTATATTGCTGCTGCAGGAGCACATTAGTGGGATGGAAAGTAGAAAATTTTTTTTCTATCATGTCTTCATCAGTAATATTTTCACCACATAATTTTAGCTTCAAGCTAGTCTTATGTAGTGCTGAGTTATATTCACCAACTGTTTTAAAATCTTGCAACCTCAAGTGCAACCATTCATATCGAGTTTTTGGTAAAATCACAGTTTTCTAGTGGTCAAATCTATCCTTTAAATTTTTCCATAGGATAAGTGGGTCTTTAACATTGAGGTATTCAGTCTTTAATTCTTCATCTAAATGATGACAGAGGAAGATCATAACTTTTGCGCGATCCTGCAGGGATGCGGTATTTCCATCCAAAATAGTATCTCCCAAGTTCATTGCATTTGGATAAATATCAACATCAAGAATCCATGATAAATAATTGTTGCTTTTGATATCAAGGGGAAAAAAATTCAACTTTGCTTAGGATCGACATCTGAATAAATTAACAATAATAAAACAATTTAGAAAACAGAATGTAAAAACTGAAATAAAACTAAGATAAATAATATAATAGTATTTCCACCCTTCTGGGGGTATTTAAATATGTTTCTTCAGGAACATTATATTATTTTTTTCTCAATTTGTACTTTTCAGGAGTATGATTCCAATTTACAATATTAAATTGAGTAATAATTTAACACTTCTTCCGGAAGTTAAATATACTATTTTATATGGAGAATAAATGTTTCACCTCTTTAGGAGGTTGAATTAAACATCTCTTCGAGAGGTTAAAATTATAGACGGGAAATTTAAATATATTGCCTCTTCAGGAGGATTATCTCTTCGGGAGATTTAAACATGTAAATGAAAATTTTAAATATATTGCCTCTTTAGGAGGACTATCTCTTCGGGAGATATATATACGAAAGATTTAAATATATATAGCCTCTTTTGGAGGACTACTATACCATTTTTTCTGGAGATTGGTAGTTTAAACATATATATGTGGTACAGAAATAAAACCGGCCATTAAAGCGGTATAAACAGAAATAAAACCGTCCATTAAGGTGGTATAAATATATAGAAATATATTAGTTAGGTAGAGTCTTGTGAATTAAATAAGAATTAAAGAAATATGTCAGTTGGTTAGAGTCTCGTGCTGATAACGTGTTATAAAAATGCAGAAAATAAATAGAGACGAGACATAAACTTTATGTGGTTCGGCTATGCCTACTCCACGGGCGGATGGGATCAAAACTTCACTATTACGGGAGGAATTAAAATAGGATATGGAACTGGCCTTATACAAGATATCTCTATCTTCTCTTTATCTCTCCTCTTCTTTTCCTTTCTATATGCTCCTCACTTCAAGCATGCTATATGTATGCGTATACAAAATGAGAGGGAGGGGGTGCCCTTTTATAGGGCAATAAGGATGGAAGATGAAAAGGGGTGGAAGATGAATTAGTGCAGACATATAGGGCAGGTTCATAGGGATATGAATTAGTGTATATATATATGGGGTAGATTCATAGGGACATGGATTAGTGTAGATATATAGGGTAGGTTCATAGTTGACATGGGGGACATCCACCTATATTTCATAACATCAATGAATAAACTATTTTATTTTCTATTTTTTCCATTTTTTGATTGTTTAAATATCAGCCACAATCAAACAACAACATGAACAACGGGCACTATGGTGGACCGAGCCTTAAAGATCCCTTGCAAATTCTAGATGGGCCAATCACAAGGTCAAGAGCTAAGAAGATCAAGGAAGCAATGCAAGGATTGGTGCAATCCACTTGGGCCGAGTTTGCAAATTTCTCTAGCAAGATTCCAACATTCAAGATGAGCTTGGAAGGAGAAGAACCGGCTTTAATCCATGTGAGCCGCCCGGGGGGGGGGGAGGAGGCGCATTGCCTAGTGGTTTAGTGTACACTCTTTATTTTAATAAGTATAGGCGTGTGGGCCTATTTTATGTTTCTATGGTTGTAGGCGTTTGGGCCTATTTAATTTATTAGGTGGGTTTATTTTATAGTTATAGGCATGTAGTTTAGGGTGTTGTTACGTTATTTGAATTTAAATTTGAATTTGAATTTGAATTTGAATGGAGGGGTTTAAAAACAAACTTATAGCAACATTTTCCACAAGTTGAACGTGAATGAAGTTTTCTTCATAGAGAATTTTTAGTTTTCTCTACTTGTTCTTGAATGAACTAATAACTTATCAAAGGCCAAACCTTTGTGGCGTTCTCACCGAATTTAGGTTCTTGAAACAAGATTTCAATGGGTCTAGATCATCTTGAATTGATTCTTGGCATTCTTGGGTAAATTTTCAATTTGTTTGTGGGTTCAAGGGAATCTGATCTCACGGGTTCACATCACAACAACAAAATAACAATTCTCAACAAAAACTATGGATCTACTTATGTGAAAAAGTAACATTTTTTATGTATATTTTATCTTCTCATGACTTTTTTTTTTTCACTTTTATTTATTTTTATTTTTTTGGTCACAAAATCATACTAAAAGAATCACATAGAATATAAAATAAAATTGAACACAAGAAAATTTTAAAAAAGAATTTGGAGGGGAGGTGGCCATACCTTTGCTCAAGAAACTCTTTGGGTCTTTTCTCCCTCTTTCAAAGTGTTATTTCCCTAACATGAGCACTCTCTCCAATATTTTTTTTGTTTTTTTGTTTTGTTTTGCTTGTTTGTTTGTTTTTGTTTTGTTTTGTTTTTTTTTTTTTTTCAAGTTTCCAAACGTAGATTTGTCTTCCAATCTCCCAAATTGAGTTTCCAATTTCAAAACCTTATCCCTTTCCCGCAGCCTTAACCCAGATAGGCGTTCTTGCAATAATTCCTAAGATACCCTTCCTTTATTGCAGACCTTAATTTGTTCCTGATTGTAAAATAGATCCTCACCCAATCTCCTCCTCTAGCCTTAATTAGCAATTGACTTTGCATGGGAGGATGAACCTTTAGAAAACTCATCAAGGGGACAAACCTAGAGACAACCCTAGGCTTGGTACCTAAATTGTTAAAAAAAATGACTGGGTTTTCCTTCTAAGGCAAACATAGGAGGGCTACTTGAAAGGGTAATTGGAGCCCGTATTTAGCCAAAACAAAAATATGTGCGCGTAGGAGTCAAACCAAAAATATTCCCAATACGAAGCCAGTAACCAAGCAAACCCTGTGAAATTATTTTTGGTTGACGAATTGTGTATAATTCTCTCCCCACACTGGCTAGCTCAAGCTTGTAGTACTGAAGGGCGAGGGTCCTACCTTTGGAATTTGCATCCTTGTGTAGGAGTCATGGTTGGAGTTAATGGAACTCTGCATTGTTGAGTAGAAGCAACATGGAGGTATTAAAATTGCATGCTTACTCTCGCTTCACAAACTACATTCTTGGATTGGTATAAAATATCAAGTTGTACTTCCTTGTTCGGTTGGAGTTAAGGGAACTCTGCATTGTTGAGTAGAAGCAACAAGGAGGTATTAAAATTGCATGCTTACTCTCGCTTCACAAACCACATTCTTGGATTGGTATAAAATATCAAGTTGTACTTCTTTGTCCACCATTTTAAATTTTTGGATTTTTTTTTTGGGTTCATTTTTTTATTGTGCCCTACTTAATTAACTTAACAGAGTTGTTCCTGAATATTGTTTTGGCTTTTTAGATTCTTTGGTTGAACAAGATGACTCAATTCTTCTTTGGAAAGTTGACAAGGACTCGAATCTTACTTTATTTGTAATGTTGTGTTAAGATGAGCACACCTAATGCTTGACTCACCTAGTTTTGAGATAGAGTAGGGGTACAAGACTTGTCACGAATTCTTAGTACATTTTTCATTTGGTCTAGTTGTTGTGGACCATATAGACAATTAAGAGACTTTCCACATGATAAAAAACCTTCTAAAATAGACCTTAAATTCTCTAAAATTATTTACTTTTACTGGCTGGTTTGCAATCCAAGAAAAGATTCCTTGTTAAAACTAAAGGTAGTAAAATAAAGCACAAATACCAAGAATTTGAAGAAACCTATCAAAATTTAAAACTGCTTAAAAAATAAAGAAGGGTCACTAGAGAAGACTTCCTAAATTTCAAGTGGGACTCTGATGTAGGACGGGAAAGGGTGGCCTAGTCCTATGGTTTAACCTCACAAGCACATACACTTAATACACTTTAAATTAAGAATTTAATTATCCGAACATAAACACAATAAACCAAATGACATTTCACATGTTTTGGGATTTTGAAAGGGTCTATAATGTTGTTTTGAAATAAGTCCCAATTGGTTCTTTCACAAAGGAAACAAGTTGAAATTGCAGTAAAGATGTTATTTCAATATTTCAAGAAATAAGTTCTATTGTTAGCAAGCAATATTCTCACAATTGATTTTAAACTAGCAAGTGTTAATATTGCAATCTATGGATTCAAAGGGCTTATCAAATATGGAATTTCAGATTTCTTGCAAAGGCTTACAATATAAAATAAGGGTTCAAATAAGTGCTGAGATTACCAAGAGAATCTATGGATGCTTGACGTTGTTCAACACGCAGTGAGATCACACCTAGAATCCTTTGTGCAAGCTTTGAATCACAAGACAAACGCAGTAATGTAATTGAGGGGAAGTGGTTGTGTGGGGGGGGGGGGGGGGGTGATATTTTGTTGTGGCCGTGTGGATGCGTTGGAGGATATGAAGTCGCTGGATAGAATAGCGGTCTCTCACCACCTAATCTTCAGGGAGAACGACATAGCCTCACACTACACAATCACAAGGATTGGACAAAGCTAACAAGCTTCAACAAAGGAATTTCCTTTCAATTTTTCAATATTCAAACTTAGCTTTTGTTCTTACAATGAAGGGATATATATAGCTAGCATGGGGGGACAAGGACATTAAACAACTAACAATTCCCACACAAGTATGAGAGACACAAATAATAAAGACACCAACTTACTAGACACATTAATTACTTTTACAAGTTACTAACAAAATAAATGTTCCAACTTTCTAGACACATTAAATACTAACACAACTTACAACACACAACTTACTAAGACATGCACATGCAAGCAAGTAAGTTGTCTTGTAAGATTACAAATTAAATATAAAACAAAAGTCAAAGGGAGGCCCAATTCTGTGTGGGGCCCAATGGGACCGTGTGAGGCCCACATGAGTCTTGAACTCAGACTTGTTTCGATATCTCGACTTGGGTCTTTCTCACACTCAAAAGTCTTCAAAACAAGTCTCTAAATAATCCATTCAAAATCTACAAAAAATTATGAACTGATGTGGACATTGGGAGGTTGTCCACATGTCATCATGTCGGCAAAGGGAATGTGGACATCAGGGGGTCGTCCACGTGTCAGCATATCAGCAAAGGAAATGTGGACATCGGGAGGCCGTCCACGTGTCACAACGTATGAAAATGACATAGGTAGGGCATGCTGATTCCCATTAGACTCAAACCAAATCTAGACAAAACAAATCCTACAAGAAATATTAACTTGGACACCAGAACACCTATTGTTTGAGTTTTGTGTTCCTTCGGCAGAGAATGTGCAAAATAAACTAGGTCTCTTCTTTTCTTGCGAGCTTGTTCATTTGTTCCGATCTTTGGTTTTTTTCCCAAACATAAGTAGCACCTATTAACAAGAGGCAGACTCAGGCTTCAATGGTAAGAATCTTTCCAAGTTGCCTCCCATATGAAAAAAGCAACATTCGTGGGGGCTGCTGTTTTCCATGTGGTCTTCCAGGAGAATTTGCTGCTGGTTGGTGGTTGCTTTCAGAAGATTGAGATTTCGATAATTAGATCTGACTGTAAAAATTTCAATTTTTCTCTAAGACCCACTTGGAATTGTTAATAGTATTCTGGTATTTGATTTTGTACAAGCTACCACCAAAATCTTTAAGACAATTAATTTCCCAATCAAAGACATTTCTAACCTGGGGAACATTCCACAAGATTCCATGATATTAAACTGAAAGTGCTTGCTGATAAGGGCTTGTATGTTGAAGCCTGAATATGGTAGGGACTTTTGTGCTAAGTGGCATGGAATAAAATGTTACTTATTAACTCCCACCGTATTTTTTTCCTGCTATATAAATCTATTTATTGTTTGCTGTGACCCATTGGGCCTCATAATTTTACTTAATTAAAGACGCATCGCAAAGTTGAAACCTAAGTTGCTGTGTGGCCAAGATCTCGTTAATACACACCTGATGTGGGATTGTCATAGGCTCTGTCGTTTATCTCTAATGCCCTCATGGTTTTATCTTGTAAATGGAACTTTGCAAGGTTGTGGCTAGATCATGTTCATATGGCCAAGATCTCCTTGGTAGATGGCAATGTGAAATTGTGAGGCAGAAAATTCTTTCAAAATATTGAATAAGTAGAACAATTTTAATATATGGTCAAATTGGATAAAATGCAGAATATGTTTGTCTAAATAATTGTATGGCTATTCCTTCACATAAGATCCATTTCTTTGTATTAATTCCCAACAATCATTATTAGTGTGTTTGCTTTGTGTGTCTGCATGAACAATATAAGACATTTTGCATTGGGTGTATGGCAGTTGGCAAATTCTTCAATGGAATACAATCCCCTGTATGATGCGGAGGGGGGTTTTAAAGTTATGCCGTCGTCATTCCACGATATCAGTGATGTTGAGTTTCAGGATAACTGGGGCAGGGTTTGGTATGACTTCTTAATCGAAGCTGCATTTCTGATGAATTTCAGATGATATGAAATGTGTCTTTTGGCTAGTATTTGTTCATGTAAGAGCATAAAAGTTTGTATTTTCCTAACAGGGTAGACCTTGGTACATCTGATTTTTTTGCTATTGATGTGCTGCTCAACTGCTTGACTGTGCTGAGCTCAGAGTAAGTCTTAAGTCTCTCTGTGACTTCTTAGCCAAGGGAGAAACCAAAGTTTTCAATTATAAGAGTTCAATATGTGATTAATATTATGAAATTATTTTGAAGTTAATGGCTTATATGTTTTTAAACTATGAATAGATACAACCATTTTAAAACGGATAATGATTACAGTTACTATTAGGAAAATTACTGAACCCTTGAGGCGGTAACCTTAAAAAGTAATGACCTTACTGCCTTATTCAATTGTGCTTACACACACATATAAGCACACATCTACAAACGCAAGCACGCATTCAGATGCTTGCAGGTACATGCGCACATATACATGCATGCATGTACACAATTCATGTAGATGCCATGAAAACGTGCATGTAGTATATATGCATATGATGTGCACAAGCACACCAATGCACGGTGCAAATGTGCTTGCACATGCATGCTCAATACACGTGTAGTGTGCACAAATGTACATATGTGCATGCCCAGCATGCTACATGCAAACAAATGAACATAGAAGAATTGAGCTCCTGATTTTTTATTGAAGTTGAGTAGTTTGGAAGGAAGCTGAAAGATCTTTCATTTATCTTTTCAATTTCAATATGTGCTTGAATTATGTATTTGTTCGAAGACAATTTTGTTGGACATTGATGATTGTACAACTTGGACGAAAAGTTGGAGACAAGACTCCATTTTATATATAGAATGGTTTTCGACGGCTAGTCTTTTCTCTATATTCTCTGCTTTTCCCAAGCTCATGACCTCATATGGATTCTTCTTCTTTGTCTTTTTATTACTTGCAGACATCTAGGCATTCAACAGGTAGTTTTTGGGGGTCGTCGCATGGGTGATTGGGAAGAGGGGATGACAAGGGCAGAGTATGGATACAAGTATTTTAAGATATGAATGGAAATTCTAAGCAAAAAAGAAAAATCTGAATGGAAATGGCTGTTGTGGAGATTTTAACTACGTATATTTTTAGGCGGAGTCTGGATTTGCATGAAATCACTAATGTCGTCATTGGGTATCATGAAATGCGCTTTAATCAGCGTCATTGTTCTCTCTCCCTCCCTCTCTCTCTCTTTCTCTCTCTCTCTCATGTATGATTATGAAATGAACTAGAAATGTGAACGTACTGCGAGGTGTTATACTCGTGGGGATGCCAGCAACAGGCTGCTGTCATTGCTTGGTTTGTCTGGTCACAATAGAAATTATACATCTTCTCATGCTATTATTTAGGCCATACCGTCAAAGGCATCAAGATGTATTATACCATACTTCATGTCAATGGCATGAATGATGAAAATCTGAAGCAAGAAACTTGTGACACTGAAAATTTGAAGCAAGAAACTTATGACACTCTTTCGAAAGTCTTCAGTATTGATGCTACTTTGAGTATTTAGACCCCTAGAGAAAGGGGCTTCAATCTTAGATCAAGGACTTTGTTTGGTGAAAGGAAAGAGAAAAAAAATTAAATTTTATTGTGCGTTTTTCTACATTAATAATTATCAAATTATTTTAGTATGGTAAAAAATTTAAGGAAAAAAAATTAAATGTTAATATTGTAAAATTAATTTTTTTCATTAAGTATATTTTAATTTTTTTTATTTGATAACTAAAACATCAAAAATTAAATTCTTTCATAGTTTTCATTCTCACAATAGTCTTGAATAGGGCTGCAAATAGCTTTGCTTTCCTTAAGCTTGTTCATTAAATTTTTAATTGAGTTTGAGTTTAGGTTAGACCGACCTTTAATACACTGCTCAAACTCGTTTATTATGCAAATAAATAAGCTCATGAGCCCCAACCTAGCTGATACCTCAAGATTTTTACTAATAATTTGATTTTTTTGGAACCTCTAATTTTGAGAAATAAGAGATTTTGTTAGACAAAAAAGTGAAAGGGGCTTTCTACTAATCCTGTTTAAAAAGTTTGTCCATGGTCTTGAGCATTAGCTTTATCATTAAATTAAGGTTATGAAGTTCGAGTAAAATAATTATATGAAAAAATAATTTCTATTTTTAAGCTCACTACACTATCAAGCAAATTCAATCATATTAAACTAGTTTACAAATGGTTATAATTTAAGCCTATAAAATGAGTCTAAATCAATCTTACAATAGAATTGAAACAAGCCGAGTCCATGGTTAGGCTCAAAGTTCAAATGAGCTGTAGAATTGGGTTTGTCAATCATTTGCTTACATAATGAACAAGTCTGAACTTTTATTGAGTCGAGCTTTAAAGCGGCTCGTGAGCGACTTTCATTTGCAGCAGCAACCTGGGTCTTCAAGTTCCAAAGGACCTTGATAGAGAAGTGAGCAACTTGATTCATAGTCTTAATCTTCAAGTTCCAAGGGACCTTGATAAAGAAGTGAGGAATCGCGGAAAGCAGCTTGAGGAAATTATTGGCACCTTAGATGCAGGTTGAAGGGGCCAATTCCTCGAGTGGTGAAAGGAATCAATTGTCTGTTATTGATTGGAAAAGCTGAAATGCTCAAATCAAGTGGAATTTATCGGAATTTCTAGATCTCTCGGAGGGCCCTGTTCGATTCGATTTTCATTACACGTAATAATTAAATAAACAATTTTGCCAAAAAAAAAAAAATTTTTTTCTGAAGAAAAAAGACTTCCCTCTTATCAGCAGGTGATGCATTTTCCGTCCAACCAAACAGATTTCTCATACCGTCATCCTATCAAGCCCCACCCCTGCCACCTTATTTCCCCAACAAGGGGGAACAGTTAGTTTAACTGTCATTATTAGCTTTTATAGGCCCCTTGGAATGCACCAAAAAAAAAAAATAAAAAAATAAAATAAAAATGCAAACACAATTTGCACAACTTTTAGGGTTAAAAAATGTACTATTCCATTACCTGTTGTATCACTTCGAATATTTATGTTTATATATAAATAAATAAGAATAAAAGATACTTACCTCTCTTGAGGTTTGTCATAAAGATAAGAATGCTTTGAAATTAAGGACATCCATACTTTTTCATGTCAACTTTCCATTAGTAATCAAATGAAAGTTAGAAAAATAATTTTTTTTCTCTTCGTACCCTCAACACTTGGGAGCTGCCAGCTTCGTATGCGTTATCTAGCTCAAATTTCCCTCCCTTTTTGATGCGGAACCCCAAGAATGAACGTCTGGAAACCCTAAGCCCAAATCAAATTTATCAAAACCCCAAACCCAAAGTAAGATTCGACATGGTAGTGGATCCTTGACCAATTGTTTGACGTGAAGCACAAACCAAGAATATCAAATTAATGGATGAAAGCCACAAAGGTAGCACTTTTGATAAGTTTGGTGAAAGTTCAATGAAGAACGTGAAGAGAAATAAACCTCACTTGGAATTGTATTCAGTCAAAAAAAATATCTTTCTAATACAATAGTGAATTGACTACTTATAGAAAATAAAAGAAACCCATGACATTAGTTTGGCCAATAAAAATAGGTTATGACATCAATCTGACCAATAAAATAGCCCCATATAACCTTAAGCATGCCATGTCATTTAATGAAACATGTACAAGTCACATGCCATGTGTCATGTCATTTAATGAAACATGTGCAAGTCACATGTCATGCTTAATTGACACAACCGACCCACTATTTAGTCCATAAAAATTTCCCAAATAGCCTTTATTGGCTTAAGGTTCCAGCTTCACACGTTTTTAGACAATTTACCATCTTAGGCTCTTCAAGAAAGTCCTTTTCTTTAGTGTCCATGGTCCTCATTGACTCTTGCTCAAGCAACTTCTTAGTCCTTGTATAGCCTCCTTGACCTTCTTGGCTCTAGCTCTTGTGATGGGTATGCTTGGCATGTGCAGATCATCCTATGCAATCAGAGCTTGTGGGTTCATATCATTCCCCCTCTCCTAAAAAAGATTCGTCCTCAAATCATCACCTACATCAAAAAGGGATAAATCAGAAACGTTGAAAGTTGCATGACCTTATACTCACTCGGTAAATCCAACTTGTATGCATTATCATTGATCTTTTCTACCACTTGAAAATGTCCATCACCCCTCGGGTGTAGCTTTGTTTTCCTTTTAGTAGGAAACCTCTTTTTTCTCATATGCACCCATACCCAATCTCTCGGTTCAAAAGTAACGAACTTGCGCCCCTTATTAGTGTGAGATGAATATTGTCGGTTCCTCTTTCGATGTGCTGTTGTGCTTGTTCATGGATCCTCTTCACCAAGTCAGCTTTGTGTCATCTGTCTAAGCTAGCTATCTCATTCACAGGTAGCGGCATCAAATCCAATGGAGTCAAAAGGATTAAAATCATAAACAATTTCAAATGGATAAAAATTAGTAGAAGCATGCACAATTCTATTATAAGCAAACTCAACAAGTGGTATGCATTCTTCCCATGATTTTAAATTCCCTTGAATGACCGCATGCAATAAGGTAGCTAAAGTTCGATTAACTACTTCGGTTTGACCATCGGTTTGAGGATGACAAGTAGTAGAAAACAATAGTTTAGTTCCTAACTTTCCCCACAAAACCTTCCAAAAGTAGCTAAGGAATTTAACATCCCTATCACTCACAATTGTCCTAGGAATGCCATGCAATCGCACAATGTCCCTAAAAAATAAATTGGCTATATTTGTGGCATCATCAGTTTTATGGCAAGGAATAAAATGTGTCATTTTAGAAAATCTATCAACCACCACAAATATAGAGTCCATAACCCCTTTGGACCTAGGAAAACCTAATATGAAATCCATTGAAATGTCTACCCAAGGTTCACTAGGTACAGGCAAAGGAGTATGAAGGCCATGAGGTAAGACCTTAGACTTAGCTTTGTTTACATGAAATGCATCTAAAATACACACTCTCTACATCTTTATGCATATGTGGCCAAAGGAAGTGTTCATGCAGAATATTTAAAGTCTTTTGTACCCCAAAATGTCCCATCAAACCCACTCTATGTGACTCTCGAACAAGCAATTCTCTTAAGGAGCAATTAGGCACACAAAGTCTATTCTCCCTAAACAAATATCCATCATTCCTATAGAATTTATGAAAATCAACTTTATCACATGCCTCATACACATTAGCAAAATCAGAATCTTTAGCATATAAATCCTTTATGTACTCAAAACCCAATAGCTTAGTGCTAAGTGTAGTAATTAATATATACCTACGAGAAAGCGCATCAGCCACAACATTCTCTTTCCCTTGCTTGCACTGAATGACATATGGGAAGGTTTCGATGAACTCTACCCATTTGGCATGGCGATGATTTAGCTTGCCTTACCCCTCCAAATGCTTTAATGATTCATGATCAGAGTGGATCACGAATTCTTTAGGCCACAAGTAGTGTTGCCATGTCTCCAATGCCCTCACCAACGCATACAGTTCTTTATCATATGTGGAGTAGTTCAATGCTGCCCTATTGAGCTTTTCACTAAAATATGCAATGGGGCGCTTATCCTGCATCAAAACAACTCCAATACCAATCCTGGAGGCATCACATTCAATCTCAAAAGTTTTAGTGAGATCAGGTAAAAGCAACAATGGAGCAGAACATAACCTATCTTTAAGCATTTTAAAGGAATGTTCTTGTGCATTACCCCATTTAAACCCGACGTTCTTTTTTATCACTTCAGTTAAAGATGCAGCAATGGTGCTAAAATCTCTCACAAATCGCCTATAAAAACTAGCCAACCCATGAAAACTATGTACATCAGTCACAGATTTAGGTGTTGGCCAATCTTTTATTTCTTTCACCTTTTCCTCATCCACTTCTACGCCTTTAGCACTCACCGTATAACCCAAATACCTTTTCCATGCAAAAATTACATTTCTTTAGGTTAGCAAACAATTTTTATTTTTTAAGAACATCTAGTACACCTTTCAAATGATCTAAGTGATCATCAATTCTTGCTGTACACTAGGATGTCGTCAAAGTAGACAACAAAAAATCTGCCTATAAATGCATGCAACACATGATTCATCAAGCGCATGAAAGTACTAGGTGCATTGGTGAGACCAAATGGCATAACCATCCATTTATACAAACCGTACTTTGTCTTAAATGCAGTTTTCCATTCATCACCCGGTTTCATTCTTATTTGATGGTAGCCACTTTTTTAAATCAATTTTAGAAAAGATGCAAGAGCCATGTAGTTCACCTAACATGTCATTTAGTCTAGGGATAGGATGGCAATACTTTACAGTGATTTTATTGATGGCTCTACAGTCCACGCACATCCTCCATGATTCATCTTTCTTCGGTAACAATAGCATGGGTACCGCACGTGGACTCATGCTCTCCCTCACATGCCCTTTGGCTAGCGGCTTCTCAACTTGTCTTTGAAGTTCCTTAGTCTCCCAATAAGATGTGACTAGCATGCATAGGGACCACATCACATAGAATCTCATTAGAATATTTTCCAATGAAAATACAATCAGCACTTGCTTATTCACCCTAACCTCCCCACACTCATTCAACCATTGAAGTTTGTAAGGCCTAGGATGTTTTATGCATTGCAACCCTAACTTCTCTACTAATGTAGTACTAGCTACATTAGTGCAACTCCCTCCATCGATGATCATACTACCCACCTTATCATGGATGTAACATTGAGTATGAAATATATTCTTACGCTGCTCCTCATTTTCATCTTTCACCACATGCATGTTTAAAGCTCTCCTAGTTACTAATGTATCGTCATGGACAACATACTCAACATCACTAGAATCTTCTAGTGAAGGCATTGACTCATGATCACTCTCTTCATCATCGATCTCAATAGTACCATCATCTCTCATAATCATTGCTCTTTTATTTGGGCATTGTGATGCAATATGGCCAGTCCCCAAACACCTAAAACACTTGGTATTTTTGTACCTACTAGGTTGAGAAGAATTTATATCTTTTTCATGGATGCCCACTTTGTCTTTGCCTTTCTCCTTCTCTTCGTTGGATTTGGAAACAACCCTTTCTTCTTTTGATTTCCCCCAATTCGATTTCCATGTGGAATGGGAAGCCGAAGTTGTTGTAGCATACTTGTTTCCACCCTTGTATTTGAGTTGCCTCTCTATTTTCATTGCCATATGCACCATGTCCTCTAACTCCACATAGTGCTGCAGCTCCACTATGTTAGCAATTTCCCGGTTTAACCCACATAAGAATCGTGCCATCGTAGCTTCTCTATCTTCCAAAATATTTGCCCGAATCATAGCCATCTCCATCTCCTTGTGGTAGTCATCCACACTTTTGGTACCTTGGGTAAGGCTTTGAAGATGTTGGTGTAAGTCTCGGTAGTAGTGGTTTGGTGCAAATCGCTTCCTCATCACCACCTTCCTTTCAGCCCATGTCTCTGTAGGTCTTTCCATGTTTCTACACCTACTAAGAAGAATTTGATCCCACCATACCAGTGCATAGTCAGTGAACTCCACAGCTGCCAATTTCACCTTCTTTTTTTTGGAGTAGTTATGACACTAAAAAATGAGCTTAACCTTCCTCTCCCATTCAAGGTATACATCCGAGTTATTTTTCCCTTGAAAAGGGGGGATTTTCATTTTGATGCTTCCGATGCTTCTATCAATGTTATCTCGACCCCTTGGCTCCCATCGAGGTTGTTGCTCTTGCCTAGCACCTCGATAAGCAAATATGCCCATACCGCCATGTTCATCATCACTTGCTTCATTGCTACCTATATATCATGTTCAAATTCAGCAATCAGAGGAGTATGTGGCCTTCGCCGCCTTTCATTGGATTGCTGTCTTCTCAATCCATCAATTGTAGCGTCTTGTCTATCCAATCTATCTTTGAACTCCCCAAAAACCATATTGAGTCTTTAAACTGCTGTTGAATAAATCGCAAGGTGAAGAATGAGTCTTGTGGAGGGTTCTCATTCTCGCTACCTTTCCTGGAAGTTTTAGGGCCAACCACCTTTCTACTCATGATTTCAAACATGCAAAAAGGATATTAGAGAGAAAAAAATTCCTCACTCACTCCTTTATGTGTTTACCCTCCAAACAATGACACTCAACGCTTGTGTTTTGACACAATTTTTTTTTTTTGCTTTTTCCCTTTGATACGCGTACACACTTGTGCCTCTTACCACTCAGGATTTCTCTTTTAGTTCTTTAATGAACTAATCCCAAACAAAATAATAGTTCAACCAAACGCAACAATTGAATCAATGAATTAGAAACAAGATATCAATGAAAATAACAATAGAACAACTAAATCAGGACACAAAACAACGAAGGAAAGACAAAAAGAAGTCAAGAAAATAATAATGACACAAACAAAATAAGAAGAAATTCAATGGAACAAAATAACCAACTCGACCAAGGATATATTCAAACACAAATCAAAATAATAAGCTGCTGCCTCCTCTTTTTTTCTTTTTTTTTTGAATGCAAAATACTACCTCTTCTCTTTTTTTTTTTTTTGTTGAATGCACAAAATGACTTTTTATTTTTATTTTTAATGTGCTCTAATAAGCCTTTCTATGTTTCTTTCAATTATCACCCACAAAAGATTCAATCTTGATGATGGACGATATTAAAGAAGAGATGAAAAATTTTGAAAACAAGAAAACAAGATAGGTAGATTGGATGATAGAAGAATATGAAATAAGGATAAATGAATATAAGATAAAAGAATTTTCGAAAGCAAACAAGAAAATAAGATAGATAGAGTCTGATTTGAACCAAAGCTCTGATACCAAATGATGTAGAACCCCAAGAATGAACGTTCGGAGACCCCAAATAAGATTTATCAAAACCCCAAACCCAAAATAATATTCGACATGGTAGTGGATCCTTGACCTATTGCTTGACGTGAAGTACAAACCAAGAATATCAAATTAATGGATGAACGCCACAAAGGTAGTACCTTTGATAAGTTCGGTGAAAGTTTAATGAAGAATGTGAAGAGAAATAAACCTCACTTGGAATTGTATTCAGTCAAAAAAAAAAAATCTTTCTAATACAATAGTGAGTTGGCTACTTATAGAAAATAAAAGAAACTCATAACATCAGTTCAGCCAATAAATATAGGTTATGACATCAATCTGGCCAATAAAATAGCCCCACATAACCTTAAGCATGCCATGTCATTTAATGAAACATGTGCATGTCACATGTTATGCTTAATCGACACAATTGGCACACTATTTAGTCCATAAAAATTCCCCAAACAGCCCTTATTGGCTTAAGGCTCCAACTTCACAAGTCTTTAGATAATTTACCATCTTAGGCTCTTCAAGAAAGTCATTTTCTTTAGTGTCCATGGCCCTCATTGACTCTTACTCAAGCAACTTCTAGATTAGTCCTTGCATAGCCTCCTTGACCTTCTTGCTCCAACTCTTGTGATGGGTCTGCTTGGCATGTGCAAATCATCCTGTGCAATCGGAGCTTGTGGGTTCATATCACTTTTGCCCTTAATTACATTGCCTTTGAAAATGTTTTATATTTTTTGCTTATTTTGCTCTTTATTACACATACTGCTAGCATAGTGTCGATTTGCGTTTGGAAATATATTGTCCTTTTTGCCCTTAATTATATAATCTTAGCATGCTTTCATAACATATATAATACCCTTGTTAAGCCCAAAATAATTTTTACCATTATTAAGTTACAACTTTTTAAGGATAGTGCTGCTGCTGCTAAGATGCCACAGTACCTCAACCACATGCACACTAGACGTCTCAATTAAATTGAAATTAGACCTCAATTTTACATCTATATTAAAGGAAAAATAATAACTTTTTGTCTCTCATTGCTTCAATATTTACAGCTCTCATCAAATTTCTTACTATTTTACCTATAATCAGAATAAAATATGTAAATTATATTTCAAATAACAAATAAAAAGTCCAACTTGTCCTCTATATAATAAGAAACCATTCAATTTCAGTCTGCATTTTCAGGTGTCATTATATTTGGAATCCACACAATTTACATATGTTCTCCAGAAATTTCTGCCCTACCACACACAAATCCACCTCTTCTTTGCTCTCAATATACAAACTTTGATCTGAAACAGAGCTCTCATTTTCTTCAATCCTGTTCCCCAAGAAACGCCTCCCTGAAAATGCACAAAAATCAGTGTTTCTAAAAATGGAGCTCGACTGAAAATGCAACTTGATTGCAAAAAACAGTCTAATAATATGCTCTGATTTGAAACATATTTAATTGATCGTGGAACTGTAGTCCATTTTTTATTTAATTGTAAGTTCTCCAAGGAAACCTATCTTGAAGCCATTGCCTGCTTAAGCATCCAAGATCTCAATCATCTTGACCGAGTCATACCAGAATATTTCCCAAATAATCAAAATAAATTAGTGCATTTTCTCGTCACCCTTGGCTTCTGACTTTATCATGTTAAGTTTGTAAATCCCAAGTTTAATAATGAAATCCCATGGAGTAGCTGAATAGGAAAGGGCTAAATGCTTATTTCAATAGTTTTTATAGCCCCGTCTTAAAGAAGTAATAACCTGATATGCATGAAAAGATAGAAAAGGTTTACATCATCGTGCGTGCGTGATCTTAGTTTATATTCACAACAATAGCCAGAGTAATCAGATAGCAAGATGTGAATACAAAATACTATTCGTATGATCAAATAGCAAGAATCATTTCCTATTTCCTGTTTCATTACCTTCAGTGATCAGTTCCATTGTGTTCTACATCACAACTATTCTGTGTAAAAAGTCTTCCATCTGTTACATTGGAGGAAATCAAATATGCAGCTTGGACTTGAAGATTAATATCTAACCAAGCTTAGACATTAAAATATATATATATATATATATTTGAAGCAATCTTTTCAGAATGCTTGTTCACATATATTTGTTCACAAAAAATAAAAAATAAAAACAGATTTCAAATTGAGATGAATCATAGGGGAAGAGGTCTTAGAAAAAGAAGATATCTTGGGTTTAAAAATGGGAAATTTCCTTTCGAAAAATAGATATTTGACAAAACAAATTGGATTTTCAAAATCATTGCTAAATTCATCATTGGCCAAAAGGGAAAGGATTAGAAGGTCATTTTGAAATAAAAAGATATTTAAAAAAAATTCCACATTTGCCCTCTAAGTCTCAATTTCATGATGCAAGTACTTACTTCTATTCACCCATATAGGTTTAAGGGAGAGTACTTAACCCTACCTAGGGATGAGAAAGAGAAAGGCACCACACTATGGAATTCTCTCTTTCATCCCACCATAAGTTGAGTTGAAATCAAAGTTGACCAATATCTCACATAGGAAAGGACCACTAAAAGAAGAGAACAAGCAAAGCTTACTAACCCTTAACACTCTAGGTGTGATGACCTAAAAAATATATATACGAGTAAAGTATAGTAATATAACATATGTAGACGTTAACCGGTTATTTACTTCTACGCACTATCCTAGTATAATAATAAAATAATAAAGATGGTCATTAAGTTAGTGTCAATACAAAAGTGTTTCTCTGTTAGGATCCTTAATTCCATGTTTGATGTCTAAGAAAGACATTGTCTAAGCGAGTGCTCAGAGACCATTGCGGCTCAGTCGCTCCCTAGAGGTCGGCCTGGTCAAAGTGGAATTTCATAGGATAAATGGAGTAGACATAGTTAGTGTGCATATGTAAGTGTTTCTCTATTAGGATCCTTAATTCCATGTTTGATGTCTAAGAAAGACATTATCTAAGCAAGTGCTCAGAGATCATTGCGGTTTAGTCGCTCCCTGGAGGTCGGCCTGGTCAAAGTGGAATTTCATAGGATAAATGGAGTAGACATAGTTAGTGTGTATATAAATATATATATGAAATAATATTTTTGACCGGCATGCATTGTGTAAATATATAATGACTTTTTGGGTCCATCTCCTATTTTGATTATGACAAACCACAATATCTCATCTGTGTGTTTTGAGTATTTGAATAGGTTTATTTTTCTAAGCACGGATGACAGATGAGAAATGGAAGCCGAGAAGCACTTAAATGAGCATACCCCGGCGTTTTCCATGGAATTGCAAAGGAGTAGCGCATGAAGACCGATCTTTGTTTTAAGTTGCATTTATATATATATATTAATTCGGGTCTGTAATAATTAATGCATTGCATGCATGGTAGGACTGTAAGCTCAGTAATGCTGTAGACAGGCCGTAGGTTATTCAAATGACATAAGACAAGTCGACTGACGCTAGGTTTTTGGGCTTAATTAAGAAGTCTAGACCTTAGATTGACTTTAGGTCCCTAAACATCATATGAAAAGTCCTCCATAACTTAAAAGTTATACCCATATGAACAGGGGTGACTTCTGATAAAAATCAGGACTTAAAATGCACACTTTAAGTGTGTTCGGTGGACCGAACCTGAACCAACATAGAAGCCTCGGTCGACCGAACATACCAGGGTCAACAGGATGACTATTCGGTTAACCATTTTTTAAATGAACTTGAATTGTTAGGCCGACCGAATTGACACATGGGAAATTCCCAACAACCTGGTTGGCCGAACAACTAGTTAAAATTTGACCTGGTCGACCGAACCTCAAAATTCGATCAACTAAACCTACCCTGGTCGACCAAACCTTTGGAGGGTTCAAAATCGCCTTAATACGGTTGACCAAAACCTCAGTTTAGAAATGCCACAGTTGATTGAACTTAGTGATATGGTCGACCAAACCTTAAATATGGTCGACCGAAACCTCTCGGGTTAAACATTTTTAACTGCAGTAAAATAAAGTTAATTTTATCTAACCTTCATTAATCTTTTCTAAAAAAACTCCTATGTCCCTCAACGGTTATATTTTTGTGTATGTCTATATATACTAGTTCATTTGGAAAGATTAATGATGGATTAGTAAATATTATTAGCCAAAACTCCCTGAATTTCCAAACCCTTATTTGTTCATATACACTCCAAAAATCCATCTCTTCCTTATCCTACTCGCTAAAATCTTTTGGTAAGAGTATTATTGAGATTGTTCACAGTAGCTCACACTCTCATTGTATTCATTTGATATTGATTTTATTGAGAGCGATCTTGAGAGTTCCCTTGTGATTTAATTCATAAGTCTTTAGTGGGAATACTCTCGAGAGCTTGTGAGTCTTGCATTATTGTTGCAAGTATTCAAAAGGCTTGTTTTTGTGTGCTTTTGTACAATCCTTTTCAAACAAGTTTGATTTCAAATATCTCTTATACTTTACACTTGATATTTGTTCTAGAGATATTTGGGTGCATTTGAGTTCTTTGAGGTTATTGCTTATGATTGATATACACATTTTAACTTAAAGACATATTCACACCACTTCTCACACATAGACTGTTATTGTTGCATATAACTGAGAGTTGGCATTTAGACTTCACTGAAATTATACTTTCATATCATATGGAAGTGCAATTTGTAATTGTGATTGAGCATATTGTTGTAAAAATTTGCTTGTGTTAGAAGCACCTTTACTTGTATGAAAAAGTTTATTTGATTGTAATTCAGGCGTGGCCTGATGGGGTATTGATCTAACCCGTAAGGATATGTTGTTAGAGCCTTCTCCACCCCGCAAGGAGAGTTTGTAAATGTTGAGGTCAGCTGTAGAAAATTGACCTAATTGTAACCGGTGCCGCTCCACCCGTTAGGTGAGCATTAATGGAATCCTCGGACTTGCGAATTAAGGAGGGGACGTAGGCAATATTGGTCGAACCCCGATAACATATCGTGTGTCTACTGTTAATTTCCAGTACTTTATATTTCTGTACATGTATGTTATATTCGATATATTGTGAATGTTGCGCGTGATTTAATTTCCGCATATTATTTTAATCTGCGCAATTGGTATATGCTTAGAAAGAACTTAGGTTGTGTATTACTGCTGCTGGTTTAGTTGAACCTAGGAAGAAAAGTTTTTAAATTCCAATTCCCCCCTCTTAGGAATACACCAATTCCAACAATATAAGTAATTGTTAGTCTGCCACTTAATTTTGCGCACCACTATATTATAATAAATTTTATTGAAAGCTAATTCTCATTCTAGTTTTTCACACACCATTTTAAGTAAATAATAAAATAACAATACTTTATATAAATAATAATTTTTATTTGAAGCCTATACCCACTTACGTACTTTCTTCATATGCAATAATAATAATAATAATAATAATAATAATAATAATAATAATAATAATAATAATAATAATAATAATAATAATAATAATAATAATAATAATTATAGACACCCTATTTTTGTCCTAACCAAATAGAACAAGGGGTCCTTTCTCATTGTATCATTATTATTATTATTACCTTATTTTTATTATTATTATTATTATTATTTTATTATCACTATTATTATTATTATTATTACTATGATTTTTATTGTTGCTATTTATATTATTATTATTATTATTATTTTTATTTTCACTATTATTATTATTATTAATTATTTTCCTATATTGATATAAGTAATTTATTATTATTACTATTATTTTATTATTATTATTATTTATTTTCCTATATTGTTATAAGTAATTTATTATTATCACTATTATTTATTTATTTATTATTAATATTATTTTTATTGTTATCATTATTATTTTTACCACTATATTTTTACCACTATTATTATTATTATTATTATTATTATTATTATTATTATTATTATTATTATTATTACTATTATTATCATTATTATTATTTGGCTATGAAATTTTTATTAATTTTATTACTCTTATTATTATTATTATTATTATTATTATTATTATTATTATTATCATTTACTATTATCATTATTTCTATATTCATCATTATTAATATTACTTTATTATTATTATTATTATTATGGCTTGGTGTAGGGTTTTTATTAGAAGCCTATATATAGGCTCTTTCACACACGCACACAGGGGGGCGCAGTCCAGCGCTGAGGGGAGGCCAAAAAAAAAAAAACACCAAAAGAAAAATCGCCATCTTATTCTTCTTCTTCTCCAAGAAGCTCCCACAGCAGCCCTGAAGGCTCTGCTCCCTGCCAACAACCATCCTTTCTTATTCTGCTTCTTCCTTCTTCTTCTTCTTCTTCTGCTTCTTCTTCTTCTTGGTTACCCAGCCCAGTGGCCGAGCGTGCCTTCGGCCACCCTTCTTCGCCACCGAAGAACCACCCATCCGCCGTCGTCACCTCAGGGCTACTGTCGTCGCACTTGCGTCATCGCCATCGCCATCGCCGTCAAGCTCTCGGTCTGTCCAACCTCCACGCACCGGCCGCCAGCCCTCTGCTGCTACACTGCCATCCAAACAAACTTGCCGCCAGCCCTCTGTTCCTGCGTAGCCATCTGAGTGAACCTGCCGCCAACCCTCTATTCCTACACCACCCTCTGCCACACCAGGACACTGCAATCCTCCGGCGATGCCCACCGCCTCCATCTCCGTCAGCCAATGGTGAGTCCCTTGGTAAGCCCCTTTACTCCCACACATACATCAACACAACGCACCCAGCACACAGTGCACACACCCAGCACAGGCAACCCCCCTGAAAGCCTCTTAGCCCACCCCCACTCTGTTGCACACATAACCCACACAAGCACCCTGTGCATTCAATTACACCCATGCGTATATACATGTTTATATATATACATATTTTTTTGAGTATGTCATATGTTAATATTTAAAAGCTTCAGTTTTTATTGAATATATGTGAATAATAATTGATGTTGGGGCAGGGTTTAATTTTTTATGGGCAGGTTTTCAGGCTATTTATTATAAGGTAGTTTTCTTACCGTATATTCCTAGCTAGAGTTTTCTATTATTGTATTTGGTATGTATAAAAGTTTTCAATATTGTCTATTGAACATAACCAATATTGTGATATCATTCATTATTATTGTTTATTATCGAAGATTATGATTATTTTATGTCTATATTTAGGTATTAGGGTTTTGCTTATTTCATATTAACATTGGTCACATATTTTTAGGATTTTGTTTATTTCATATTGTTATAATCTTGAATACTTCATATTACTTATTAATTTTAGGATTGTTGATTGAGTTCTATGTTATTGTTTTACATTATTTTAGGGTTTTTATTTATTTTCATGTCATTATAGTATATATTGCTTATATAGGGTTCTTGATTGTATATTGCTTACAGGAAAGTTCCTGATCATTGCATGTTTTAATTGGAGGTCTTATTTTTGCATGACATGTTAGAACTTGCGTCCTTGCGTACTTAGGGTCTTGATTATCATATGCTGTATTTAAGGTTTGACTTATCGCATGTCAATAGTAGGGTTAATCGGTTCCCATATTTGTGGTTTTATGTATAAAGTTTGATTTATTTCCATCATATCATTATTGGTTTCCATATTTTAATCCTAAGACTGATTTGTTTCTTTAATTAATTGTTTATATATATGTGCATGTCCTTAACTGCGTGTTAATATTAAGGTAAGTATCATATTATCAAAATACATATATTATCTTTGTTACTTCTATTATTTATTACCATTATTATTATTGTCATTAATGTATTATCTATTATTACTATTAATATTATTATTGTATTAATTATCTCTATTATTATTACTATCATTATCCTCACTTGAAGCATACGTATATTCAACTGATTTATTTTTAGTACTTGTATTAACTTGTAACTATTCTAGTATTATTACATTTTTGTTATTAAATATTTTTGGTTTTTATATCCCTATGATTTTAATGCGGGGGTATGAGCCTTCGGGCTTCACGTACCTTTAGCTCTGAGGGAATATATACATGTATATATTACATTTATTTATTTATTTATTTTTCATGTATATTTATAAATTCATAAAAGGAGTAATTTAAAGACTTTTTAAATCAACTTAGGGATAATTCTAAATTAATTAGGTACCGTTCGTAAGAACGGGCGCGTAGGGGGCGCTCGTACCTTCCCCTCGCGTAACCGCACTCCCGACCCCGGCTCTGGTAAAGTAGGCCCATTCTACCCCTAACGGGGTAGTAATCATGTGTTCTAACTACACTAAAAAGTTAGTGGCGACTCCGACATTCTCTATTTTTCCTTAAAAATTAAAAATAATTTTTATTTCACCGCCCGGGGCACACGCGCTCCCGGGACAGAGATACAGCTTGGCGACTCCGCTGGGGACCTCTGAGAGTCGAGCCAATAATTAATTAGAAATTATCCCAAAGTTTAAATTTAATAAATCTTTTAATTACACCTTATTTTGTGAATATTGTAATTCGTAAATAACTTTGTTTAATTGTAAATATTTTATTTCCATAATTTACAAACAACCTTAATTAATTAAAAATATTTTGTTTCCTAATTTTTTGAATATTAATTGTAGATATTTTGTTTACAAATATTCTGAATAAAGCATATTAATTGTAGATATTTTGAGTAAGTATATTAATTATAGAAATTTTGTATACTAATCGTAAATATTTTGTTTCCATATTTTTTTAAGCATATTAACTAAAAATATTCTGTTTCCAAATTTTTTGAATAAACATATTAATTGCAGATATTGTGTCTCCATACCTTTTGAATAAATATATTGATTGTAGATATCTTGTTTCCATATTTTTAATAGCATGTGAATAAATGTGGGGGTAGCGGGATTATGTTAAAAATTGAATTCACACACTTTCACGCTCTATACCCGAGCTTTCCTTGTTAGGATTAAATAGGAATGTAATAGCGTCAGTCCCTTCGTGGCAGAGCTTGATGGGACCCGTGAACCACTCCGCTCAGTGCGGATTTTATCCGGACCCCTATGTGGGAGGATGGAATTCCAAACTAGGGACCTTTTGTCAATAGGGTTAGAGCCTACCCACACATGTTTGCATATAGTTTTCCTTAATTAGGATAAAGCCATGAAGAACCCTGTATATACATACCTATCCTGGATCGGGACATCCTTCTCCCCATACCGTCTGTTGTATATATGTTATGAGATACTTTGTATTATATCATGCATTTGACATCCATTTTAAACATACATACTACTTAGCCAGTATTCTGGAAAAGCCCAATAATGAGACCATGGTCCATCCTTTCAAAAATAAAAAATAAAAAAATAAAGCACTTGGGCCAAGTATTTTAAAATATGGGTCGGCCCAACCCTTTTCAAATAACTCGGGCCCAATTTTTTTTAAGAAATAACAAGCATAGGCCCGACCTTTTCCTAAGTAAAAACTCGGCCCAGACTTGATTTTCAAAAAAAGGGTCAAACCCAGATTTCGAAAATGGGCTTCGGCCCTATTACCTAAAAAAATCCAGGCCAACATTTTCTAAGCAATCCAAGCCCAAGTCCTTTTAAAACTAGGGTCTGATCCCATCATAAATGACTTGAAGCCCATATTTTAAAATAGTCAAGGCCTAAGTGCACACTAAAGCAGTCCACAAGTCCGCATTGAACAAATCCAACGGGTTGACTAGCCTGGGTCAACCCCAAGCTCAAATCATAACCTGACCCTTCATAGGATCTAAGGTACATGGACCATCATTAGGGAAATGAATGATTGAGGGAAGAATTGAATTGAAATTGTGGCCCATCAGTGGTAGTCTTAATCTTGAAATCTTTCATTAGTGGGATTTTTCTGAAATTCTAGCAAAGTAGTTATTTAGGTTACATTGCATTCATGTATTCATGCATAATTTCACACATAGCCATACACGATAGGTTGCATACATGTTCATATCCCTATTTGTATGTATTTGTGCACTAGGTACACCCATGCATAAACACCCATTGTATAACATAACCATTCCATGTTCAATTTCATAACCATGCTTACATAGTCATCTCCAATGGGTCAATAATCATATTCTAATTGTCTGCAAAATCATGGGCCAAGGTGGCAAAGTTAAAGATCTGGGATTCCAGTATTGAGTGGAGCAAGATGATCTCTCTATAGAGAAAGGTTAGGATCATGGGAACTCGTTGCTTGATCATAGTAGGAATGTAATAAATGTCATCGGGTTGGAAGATTGATTGGTTTTCAACTTCAAAAGTGAGCTTACATGATACAAAATGATGTGCTTGATCACCTAAGGGTGATGACAAGAGTAATGCATCCATGCTTTTCAGTTAAATCATTTTGAAATTGAATGAAATAAGAATGTCTTTTAGTCTCATCTCATTTCATCCTCCTTGAATCACTACCTTGTGCCAAATTTTGTCCATTTTTGCTTGTATTTTGTGTAAGTGACATAGGAAATAATTTTATCAGTACAAAGGATTTAGAGCCATTAGTTGATTTCATGGGTCTATTTAATGGGGCAAAAAAAAAAAAAAAAAAAAGCAGCCTCCAAGATGAAGTTTAGTAAAGAAGGTCACTTCAAGGGGTTGTCAAGGAGCTTTGTGGGATGTGGATTTCAAAATAAAGAAGAGTCGTAAGAGAAATATACAAAAATGACTTCTCAAGCTTTGTCCTACATTTATTTGATGAAATCGATGAAAAAGTCTCTTATCTTTGTTATCTAAGTTATGATTGGTGTCTTAAAGGTATGATGATTATATTCTGATCAAATGAGGGGTGGCTACCTTTGATCGACCAGTCTTCCCATAAAGGACCAAACAATGATTTACCATTTGATAACCAAGTTGAGCCTGAATGTTAAACCAGTTTTTTTTTTCTTAAAAGTCAGTTCACCAAAAATTCAACCTGGGTTTGGGTTTTCTAGTGTTTGACAAGTCATTTGAGCCAATGATCACTACCAAAATGATGGCAGGCCGTTTTTCTTCTATCCAAAAGAAAGTAAAAAAAAAGAAATCCCTTGCAAGCCCTTTTGAGCCTAAAAAATTCATTTCTTGATTAACCTATCAAAGGATCACACCCCACACTGGGGTAGTTTTGAAAAGATCAATCCCAAATGAAGTTCAAATGGAAATAAAGTTAAGATTCCTTCGTAAAAGGAAAAGCAAAAGTTGAAGTAAAAGAAGAAGAAAATGAAAAAATGAAAGGAAAAAAAAAAAAAAAGGAAAGAGAAAGAAGAAGAAAGAAAAATATGGGACATACTACATATGTGATCTTTGACCAAATTACCCTTCATGAAATCGATAAATTTTGAGCCTTATTTAAATCTTTCTTTCTTCAACCCATACCTTTAGCCTACTTAATGGTCCAAATGAAAGTCCTGACCAAATTGGTATATGTTATTGTCTCAAATGATTTGTCAGACTCAATATTGACTCTGAACTACGTAATGACCTGATCCTGCAAAGGTACGTAGGCAACTTGTTCAAATGACAAGTTCGGTCAATACTTCACGAATACTGCACCACTGGGCAGAAATCTTTATTAGGGGATGAGATTTTTGAGCCTTAGTTTCCTTATTCTTGGTGAAACCTAAATCCTAAGCCTACATTTCGTCCCTTGTCTTAAAGTCCACCTTCAGATTGGAATATTGATCAGACTACTTAATGAGACACTAGTTATAATTCAAGACAGGGAGTTTGAAATAAGCTTGAAATAAGTAAGAAAGAATCTTTAAGTGGAGATACAGTGGAGGAGTTATGGTTATGAGGCTAAAAGAACAAAAAAAAAAAGTTTTGCCCATTGATATGATTCTCTAAGCTAGCAAAGTTATATTAGCGTCAAAGTACTAGTAAAATTTATCTCCTATTTAACAAGCATAGAAAATCAAGCAAAGACAAGCAAGTTTGTGTATTCCATCCATATTCCTATTGAGATTGAGTTATCTGATTGCATGCTTATTCATTTAAATTTCAAAGAGATTTTAAAACATTAAGGATACAATCCAAAGAACGTTCTTGCGGAGAAAATGTAAGATAGACAGGATCAGCTACAAATGCATCTACTAGGGTGGGTGTCATGCCAAGTTTCAGAAGAACACATTCAGGGACATCTATGTCAGTTGGGAATTCAAAAATATGGCCAAGATCAGAATTTGGTTCGTTATGGGCTCATTGGGAAATTGGTGCTTCATCATATAAAAAAAAAAAAAAAAAAAAAAACCCTTCTTACTCTTCAAAGCTTTAAAAGAGGATGGATAGTCAAAAGGGTCTTAGAATCACCAGTAATTTCTATAAGAAGATCCTTGTGGAGAAAGAGCAGTCAAACTGGGGCAAAAGTCATGTCAGGTTTCAAAGATCCGCTTATTCAAGAAGAATTGAGTTTCAGTGGATTCAAGCACTTTCTTACCAGATTGGAATATGAAAGTAGGGCCAAAATCAGCTATAGATCCATTCAACTGAGGCAGATTTTGTGATCGAGTTTCATTTGAGACAAGCTAATCACCAAGATCAGTAACAAACGATGGTAACTGGGACAAATTTTGATTTGAGTTTTGTCTGGACTAATTCCGATGCCTTCATATCAGAGTGCACGATGATAGCATAGCCAAGATCAGTGGACGAGGATCGAAACTGGGGCAGTTTTTAAGTTCTATTGGAGCAAATTCAGGAGCTTTCAGGATAGAATAAAAGTCAAAAACAGAGCCGTGACCAGTAGCATGTAAACACTGGGGCAGATTTTAAGCGCCTTTTGGAATTCGAAACATGGCTAGAATCAGCGGGAACTTGGAATTTGAAAGCACACCCAAGATCAGAGATTGGGTTGTCGATTACAAACACGTTGGAAGGAGAAAAGATTCATGCATTACCATGCATTTCATGCATTACCATACATTTCATGCATTGCATAAGAAAGAAAATATAAAGGGCATCTCATTCAACATGCATACATCTTTGCATTCACGCATCATTATGCACACATAGCAACATACCACTGCATTCTAGCATCTTAGGAAGCAACATGCATACATATAACAATAGAGCATCATTCATTCATACTTGCCTGGTTGAATAAACTTCTGAATAATTCTTTTGCATCCTTGACTGAGCCATTCTTGTCTAGACATATTTTGAAACTGGGGCAGCTGGCCCCGGTGCACAAGTTGACATACTTTGAAAATATGGTAGTTGACCCATTGGTTGCTGAGTCTCAAAGAGGGTAATCTAAAGACAGCCAAAGAAACTCAGGATTTTGTTCCCGATCGATAATCCCTGGTGGAGTAGTTATGAGCCCTACATCTAAGGGCATGTTCCAAAAGATCTCGGGACTTGGCACCCGATTGATCATCCCTAGTGAAGCAATTTTTAAAGACTTAGAACCCTACACATGAGCTTATTCTTCCAAAAGTCTTGGGACCTGGCACTCGATTGATCATCCTTCAATTTTTTAGGACTTAGAACCCTACACATGAGCTTATTCATCAAAGGGTCTCGGGATCTGGCACCTGATTGATCATCCTCAGTGGAGCAATTATTTAGGACTTGGAACCTTATACTTGAGGACAATTTCCAAGAGTTCTCAAGATTTCGTACCCGATTCATCATCCTCCATACAGAGTAACCATTTCCTTGGTCCTAATTGAGCCATCTACCTTGAAATTAAGGCATCGGCCCTCATATTCAAAAATGGTGTTGGATCACCTCAAAGCTTTCTTGATTATCTTATTCATGCGAGTAGTTTCATCCAAATCGTTTTGATCATCTTATTCACTCTTATTGACCCTTCGCGGTCTCACTCTTATTCACCCTTCGTGGTCCCCACTCATATTGACCCTTCGCGGTCCCATTCTTATTGATCCATCGCGGTCCCACTCTTATTGACCCTTCGTGGTCCCATCTCATTGACTCATCACGATCTCACCTTATTGACCCTTTGCGGTCCCACCTTATTGACCCTTCACGTCCCTACCTTATTTCATTCGCGGTCTCACTTTATTGACCATTCGCGGTCCCACCTTATTGACCTTTCGTGAATTATAGCTCGGGTTCCTACACCCGGTGCGAGTCACTTTCCATGAACTATAGCTCGGGTTCCTACACCCGGTGCGAGTCACCCTCCGTGAACTATAGCTCGGGTTCCTACACCCGGTGCGAGTCACCCTCTGTGAACTATAGCTTGGGTTCCTACACCCGGTGCGAGTCACCCTCCGTGAACTATAGCTTGGGTTCCTACACCCGGTGCGAGTCACCCTTCGTGAACTATAGCTCGGGTTCCTACACCTGGTGCGAGTCACCCTCCATGAACTATAGCTCGGGTTCCTACACCCAGTGCTAGTCACCCTCCGTGAACTATAGCTCGGGTTCCTACACCCGGTGCGAGTCATCCTCCATGCACTATAGCTCGGGTTCCTACACCCGGTGCGAGTCACCCTCCGTGAACTATAGCTCGGGTTCCTACACCCGGTGCGAGTCACCCTCCATGCACTATAGCTGGGGTTCCTACACCCGGTGCGAGTCACCCTCCGTGAACTATAGCTGGGGTTCCTACACCCGGTGCGAGTCACCCTCCGTGAACTATAGCTTGGGTTCCTACACCCGGTGCGAGTCACCCTCCTTGAACCATAGCTCGGGTTCCTACACCCGGTGCGAGTCACCCTCCATAAACTATAATCGGGATCCTACACCCGATTGATCATTCTCCAATATAGTAACCATTTTTCAAAGACTCAGGATTCTACACCTGAATACTCAGAATCTTACACTTGAGTGATTATCCCTGGTTGGCAGAAATAAACAATTCTTGATTAACCTGAAAAGTCATTGGGAGTTGAATGACTTGGCTAAAATAGGTGTCTTTTATCTTTGCAGGCTTGTTGCTACAAAAAACGTAGGAGAGTTCCTACCGTTATATTGAAGCAACGAAGCCTACAAAGAGGGACAGCTATAGACACCCTATTTTTGCCCTAACCAAATAGAACAAGGGGTCCTTTCTCATTGTATTATTATTACCTTATTTTTATTATTATTATTTTATTATCACTATTATTATTATTATTATTATTATTATTATTACTATGATTTTTATTGTTGTTATTTATATTATTATCATTATTATTTTCACTATTATTATTATTATTAATTATTTTCCTATATTGATATAAGTAATTTATTATTATTACTATTATTATTATTATTATTATTATTATTATTATTATTATTATTATTATTATTTATTTTCCTATATTGTTATAAGTAATTTATTATTATCACTATTATTTAATTATTATTATTATTATTTTTATTGTTATCATTATTATTTTTACCACTATATTTTTACCACTATTATTATTATTATTATTATTATTATTATTATTATTATTATTATTATCATTATTATTATTTGGCTATTGTTATTATTATTAATTTTATTACTCTTATTATTATTATTATTATTATTATTGTTATTATTATTATTATTATTATTATTATCATTTACTATTATCATTATTTCTATATTCATCATTATTAATATTACTTTATTATTATTATTATTATTATTATTATTATTATTATTATTATTATTATTATTATTATGGCTTGGTGTAGGGTTTTTATTAGAAGCCTACATATAGGCTCTTTCACACGCACACAGGGGGGCGCAGTCCAGCGCTGAGGGGAGGCCAAAAAAAAAAAAACACCAAAAGAAAAATTGCCATCTTATTCTTCTTTTTCTCCAAGAAGCTCCCACAGTAGCCCCGAAGGCTTTGCTCCCTACCAACAGCCATCCTTTCTTCTTCTGCTTCTTCCTTCTTCTTCTTCTTCTTCTTCTTCTTCTGCTTCTTCTTCTTCTTGGTTACCCAGCCCAGTGGCCGAGCGTGCCTCCGGCCACCCTTCTTCGCCACCGTAGAACCACCCATCCGCCGTCGTCACCTCAGGGCTACTGTCGTCGCACTTGCATCATCACCGTCGCCATCGCCGTCAAGCTCTCGGTCTGTCCAACCTCCACGCACCGGCCGCCAGCCCTCTGCTGCTACACTGCCATCTGAGCAAACTTGCCGCCAGCCCTCTGTTCCTGCGTAGCCATTCGAGTGAACCTGCCGCCAACCCTCTATTCCTACACCACCCTCTGCCACACCAGGACGCTGTAATCCTCCAGCGATGCCCACCGCCTCCATCTCCGTCAGCCAATGGTGAGTCCCTTGGTAAGCCCCTTTACTCCCACACATACATCAACACAACGCACCCAGCACACAGTGCACACACCCAGCACAGGCAACCCCCCTGAAAGCCTCTTAGCCCACCCCCACTCTGTTGCACACATAACTCACACAAGCACCCTATGCATTCAATTACACCCATGCATATATACATGTTTATATATATACATATTTTTTTGAGTATGTCATATGTTAATATTTAAAAGCTTCAGTTTTTATTGAATATATGTGAATAATAATTGATGTTGGGGCAGGGTTGTTTAATTTTTTATGGGCAGGTTTTCAGGCTATTTATTATAAGGTAGTTTTCTTATCATATATTCCTAGCTAGAGTTTTCTATTATTGTATTTGGTATGTATAAAAGTTTATAATATTGTCTATTGAACATAACCAATGTTGTGATATCATTCATTATTATTGTTTATTATCGAAGATTATGATTATTTTATGTCTATATTTAGGTATTAGGGTTTTTCTTATTTCATATTAACATTGGTCACATATTTTTAGGATTTTGTTTATTTCATATTGTTATAATCTTGAATACTTCATATTACTTATTAATTTTAGGATTGTTGATTGAGTTCTATGTTATTGTTGTACATTATTTTAGGGTTTTTATTTATTTTCATGTCATTATAGTATATATTGCTTATATAGGGTTCTTGATTGTATATTGCTTACAGGAAAGTTCCTGATCATTGCATGTTTTAATTGGAGGTCTTATTTTTGCATGACATGTTAGAACTTGCGTCCTTGCGTACTTAGGGTCTTGATTGTCATATGCTGTATTTAAGGTTTGACTTATCGCATGTCAATAGTAGGGTTAACTGGTTCCCATATTTGTGGTTTTATGTATAAAGTTTGATTTATTTCCATCATATCATTATTGGTTTCCATATTTTAATCCTAAGACTGATTTGTTTCTTTAATTAATTGTTTATATATATGTGCATGTCCTTAACTGCGTGTTAATATTAAGGTAAGTATCATATTATCAAAATACGTATATTATCTTTGTTATTTCTATTATTTATTATCATTATTATTATTGTCATTAATGTATTATCTATTATTACTATTAATATTATTATTGTATTAATTATCTCTATTATTATTACTATCATTATTCTCACTTGAAGCATACGTATGTTCAACTGATTTATTTTTAGTACTTGAATTAACTTGTAACTATTTTAGTATTATTACATTTTTGTTATTAAATATTTTTGGTTTTTATATCCCTATGATTTTAATGCGGGGGTATGAGCCTTTGGGCTTCACGTACCTTTAGCTCTGAGGGAATATATACATGTATATATTACATTTATTTATTTATTTATTTTTCATGTATATTTATAAATTCATAAAAGGAGTAATTTAAAGACTTTTTCAATCAACTTAGGGAAAATT
>NC_080420.1:71676693-71684193 GCF_029873635.1 Malania oleifera
TCATCATCAGCTTACCAAAATTGAAATGGAAGGGAACCGATACACCCTTTCAATATAATTATAATAAAAAAAGAGAGGAGGTACTATGGCGGTAAAAAGCAGCCTCATAGGTGAAAATCATCGGTTGCAACTCACTTACCCCCGAAGCAAGTTCAGGGCATGAGGCCACTTGGGCGAAGTGAGGGTGCCAAGATTTGAACCCGCGATCTCATGGATGCATGACCGGATACCACTAGGCCACCAACCCAAGTGGTGACCTAAGGGTGGGGTTAATTACATAGTTAAGACATTAATGAAGTTGTAGGAGCATGAATAGAACCCCGATTCCCTTTCACGACTCTATTTACGAGAGAGGTTTTGTCGCACTCGTTACAGTTATTAACATTTATTCTCTTATGCAAATGTAAAAGAATAAAGCTTGTTCAGTGGCAAAAGCGCAAGTGTTGGTGTCCAACAGAAGTCCAGTTGCGAATTATGAAGGAGATGTTTGCAAACAGTGGAGGACGGGTTCCTAGTTGGGCAGACGCCACACGGATTGCTGCTCATCTTTAGCAATTTGGTACTACTGGTTTAGAAACTATAAGGTTAGGCATGGGCATAACGTTTCTTGTGCTCCCTGTGACGCTACTTCAATTATTCGGCCTAACTCTAAGAACACTTGTCCCGAAAGCTTCACACCAGGAGAGGGAGAAGAAAGCTCTTCCTCTCACTAATTGGTGAAGGAAACTCCTTTTATTTTATTTTATTTTGTTGCAAGGTGGCGATCTTGCCAAAACTCGGCATGCCAACTCCGTCAGTCACCTTACCAATGCTAGTGGAGGTCTAGGATCTCCCCCCATCTGACACCAAAAGCGAGGGAATCCTATCCCCATTGAAAATTGTACCCTTCCAAGATTTGTGGGGTACAAGGTCAACTTCAGCTATCCGAAAGAGGCACTTCTTGTCAACCGAAAAGGGGCAGAAGTCACTGTGTAGGCAATGACTTCTATGACATGCGTCACCCTTTTGATTTCTGTGGCACACATCGTTCTCTTGGTTTTTGCGACATTCGTCGCTCTCTTAACTTCTGCAGCATGCATCACTCTGTTGATTTTTGGGCATATTCTCTTGACTTCTATAGCACGTGGTAGTCACCTACTACCATAACTTAAGCAGCAACAGGAGGCCCCTTCCCTATAAAAAGGGACCATCATCAAAGGGGCAAAAAGATCAGTTGTAGAGGTTCACTCTTCCCAACTTTCCTCTTTGGTAGTCTCCTTGCTCATTTCATTTGACTCAAGATGATGCCAACTCACCCAACTCCCCAAGTTGCTAAAAGTAGCGCTAGATCACCAATCCATTCGGTGGAAGCCTAGAGAAGAGGAGCTGGAGATTCTAGAGGAGACCTTCCGTAGTAATGACGGGGAACTCCTTTCTATGAAGCTGGCTTCCTTATTCGTAGAACGACTTCAACAGTATAGTTCAATTGAGCCAAAGAATGTACACTTTTGGTTCAAAAACTGTAGGCATAGGCAGGGATCAGTTGAGGAGGCTACCACTTCAACTACTGTCCGACCAAGAATCGATCTTACCTCTTCCGCCTTCCGCCACTACCACCCTGAGCAGTGCCCCCACTACTACATCGACTGCTGGTACTAGTACCCTCATTTCCATCAGCAATGCTTCGGCTATAAAGCTTACCATTGTTATCACTCCAATAGGCCCTAGCACTCACGATGTCAGCACTGCAGTCACCACATGGGTGATTTTTGAAGATGCTGATCTATTCACCCACTTCTAGCGTTGAGACACACGTATTGGCACCTGATGGTCCGTTACGAGCATCCCCAGCAGAGGCCACAAAGAGAAGAGGGCAGTTCTTACTCCCTTGCCAAGCAACCAAATGTTCTTTCCCTTTTTCTGACCCATGCCGGCGACGTTGCAAGAGTCCAATATCGCCGAAAAAGATCCTAGGCAGATAGCAGTGACACCGCCAGCACTTCAATAAATGCTGATGTTGACCTAAGGTAGAACTTAAGCTCACACGTGTCCATTATATATATAACCGATTTGATCTTTACATTTTTTTTAATCTAATTTTGACCAACCCACACCATTTCAACGATGGGAGGTTGGACTAAAAGTTTTAACACTAGACAAGGTATTTATTTAAGTAACTTAATAGATTTTAATTAGGGTTATAGTTAGAAAATTTTGAAGAAAAAATTTTTATAAAGAAGGGAGGATGTGATGAGCCCAAAAGTATATATACGAGTATAGCATAGTAATATAATATATGTAGGCGTTAATCGGTTATTTACTTCCACGCACTACCCTAGTATAATAATAAAATAATGAAGATGGTCATTAAGCTAGCGTCAATACGAAAGTGTTTCTCTGTTAGGATCCTTGATTCCATATTTGATGCCTAAGAAAGACCTTGTCTAAGTGAGTGCTTAGAGACCATTGTCGTTTAGTTGCTCCCTAGAGGTTGGCTTGGTCAAAATGAAATTTCATAAGATAAACGGAGTAGACACAACTGGTGCGCATATATAAGTATATATATGAAATAATATTTTTGACCGACATGCATTGTGTAAATAAATAATATAAGTAATTGTGAGTCAGCCACTTAATTCTGCGCACCATTATATTATAATATATTTTATTGAAAGTCATTCTCATTTCTAGTTTTTCACACACTATTTTTAGTAAATAATAAAATAACAATACTTAATATAAATAATAATTTTTATTTAAAGCCTATACCCACTTACATACTTTAATAATAATATGTATTTTAAGTGTAGAATTTGTTGCACTATAAAGTTGTACTTTGGTTTTTTCATAGTAATAAGTTGGTATGAGACCTTCTTGAATACAATTTAAATATGCTCCTGTGTCAAGTAGAGCACGTGCTTTGAGAACAAAATCTTTATTGATAACAATTTTAACTTCTGAATACCATTTATGAATGTTTACTTTTGATAAATAATGGAGGAATCCTTGATTAACTTCTTGAATGCTTAATTCTTTTTCGGGAGAAGTTTCTTTTATTTTGAATCTATTAATAATTTCTTCAATGTTGTATCCTTCATTGATTTTTGGCATTTTATCTTTTTCTATATTTTTCTTTAATTTTTGTAAATATTTGTTCTTAATTTCTAGATCTTGAATGTGTTCAATCATTTCAAATACAAATTGCTGAAGAAGACAAATACAAAACAGCGTTTACAGTACCTTTCGGACATTATGAATGGAATGTAATGCCTTTTGGTCTCAAAAATACCCCTTTAGAATACAAAATCTCAAATGTTCATATATGTAAAAATAACGTATGTCTTGATTGCCAATTGAAGTATGAATGCCATTTTCATTAACCATGAAAGGATAAATCATAGTAAAGAAAGGCGTTCCAAGTATGATTTCTTGTTGCATATTTTTGACAAGTACGAATGTTGTTTTAAGACATACGTTATTTTTACATATATGAACATTTGAGATTTTGTATTGTATTTTAATTGTAGAATTTGTTGCGCTATAAAGTTGTACTTTGGTTTTTTCATAGTAATAGGTTGGTATGAGACCTTCTTGAATACAATTTAAGTCTCCTCCTATGTCTAGTAGAGCACGTGCTTTGAGAACAAAATCTTTATTGATAACAATTTAACTTCTGAATACCATTTATGAATGTTTACTTTTGATAAATAATGGAGGAATCCTTGATTAACTTGAAATTCTTCTTCATCATCAGAATTAATTTTTGATTTTCCCTCGTAAACAATTTTATCAATCCTTGAATTTGTTTGAAGCATAGTTTGTATAAAATCTTCATTTTGTTCTTTTAATTTTTTAATTTCATCTTTAGTTTAATTAACCTCTCTTTGTAAATCTTGAATGCTTAATTCTTTTTCGGGAGAAGTTTCTTTTATTTTGAATCTATTAACAATTTCTTCAATGTTGTATCCTTCATTGATTTTTGGAATTTTATCTTTTTCTATGTTTTTCTTTAATTTTTGTAAATATTTGTTCTTGGTTTCTGGATCTTGAATGTGTTCAATCATTTCAAATATAATTTCATTTTCTTTTGAAATGACATTGACTACTTTTGAACATTTATTACAAGAACAAAATCCTATTTCTTCTTGACAGGATTCTTCTGAAGAAACAGTTTCACTTGAGGTTTCAGTAATAACTTCATTAATAAATTCTTGATCGGAAGATGAAGTTGCGGATTTAGATTCTTCTGATTCGCTATTGATAATTAAATTAAGCATTTTCTCTTTTAATTCCTTTTCGATATTAAGTTCTTTGATTTCTTGTTTAACTCTACAATCTTTTGCATAATGTCTTTTCTTTCCGCATTTGAAACATGTTTTTTGATTTTTGTATTTTTGAGGTTTATTTTGATTTCTTGAAGTTCCTTCGAATTTTCGTTTTTTATTTTTATAATATTTTTTGTCATAATTTTTGTAATATCCTTTTGAAGGTTTATATTTTTTATGAGTTTTCTTTTTATGTTTTCTTGAAGGTGCTTGAATTTTCTCGTAACCATATTGAGCACAAAAATCACCAAGTTCTCCTTTGTTTCTTTTGAACTCAGTTTTCATTTGTGATTGGATTTTAAGTTCATTACATAGTTTTAATCCCTCATGATTAATTGTATAAATGATTTGACCATAAGTGATATATTCATAATTAGTACCTAAGGTTTCTTTAACACGATCTCTAACTCTTTGAGCAAATAATTTTGGTAAACTACTAATAAATTTTTCTTTCCAAAATCCAGATCTACCATCTGGTCTACTCATGACTTTTGCAATAAAAACATCTTTGTACCATTGAAAATCTGATAGTTTTGGACAAGTGAGATTAAGAAGAATAACACTATTCTTTTCGTGTTGACTACTTTGTTCCCCAATGAATTGTCTAAAGATTGACCAAAGAAGTGCTGCTACTGCATCACTTTCTTGACTATGAATTCCATTTTCTTCCTTAATCTTCTTGGTTTAAAAAATTTGCCTTTTTTCTATGGGAGTAAGGTAATGATCCCACCATTTCTTAAGAGTTCCTGTAAATCCATGAGTAAGAAAAGAAACAATTTGTTCTTCACTAACTTTGTTTGAATGTAATCTATAGGCAGTTGCTGCCATAGCCATTTGATGTAATAAAGAATGAAGTTGATGTTCTGTAAGACCATCAATTCTCCATTCATGGATTTCATTTCCTTGAAAATTTCTTTGAGGAAGGAGGTCATTTGATTCTTTTGATAGAAGACTTGGAGGAGTGGGTTTTTTAAAATAAGTCCTTTGACTTTGACTTTTCCAATCCTTGATTTTATTGATTTTAAATTCTTCGTTGTTTGTAAAATTTGATTCAAGGGCATTTATTGCTTCTTCGTTTGACAACATATTAATTTTTAGGTTTGATGTTTGACTTACAAGTTCATCAATCTTTTGAATAAGTAATTCATTTTGCTTATCAAATTTGAAATCTTTTAGATTTTTATCTATAATATTGAAAGGTATTGGTTCTTCTAATTTTGCTTTAGATTTGCTTGATTCTCCTTTTTCATAAGTACTACATGATTTAATTTCTGTAAGATTTTCAAGCTGTTCTTCAATCCTTGTTGATTGAGTAGCAACTGATCTTAGCATTTGATTTGTATAATTATTTTGACTAATTAGTTGATCAATGTCATATTTTCCTTTTGATTCTTTGAAGGGTGAGGCTACAATTTCAGTTCCTTTGTAGTTAAATCTAATTGAATTTTCTGGAGGATGAATTGACTTGATATAGTAGTTGTTAGAGGTTTTCCAATTCTTATTTTGATTTTGAAGAACATTAATTGATTGTCTTTCTTTGACGAATTTTAAAAAGGGATTATTTTCTTGTAATCTTTCCATTTCTTTAAACCATTATGATTTAAGTTGCTCTCTTTCTTCTTGATTAAATTTTTTGAAGAATAGCCTTCTATTTTTTTTCATGTAGTTCATGATAATAATCTCTTCTTATCATTTCCATATTTGGTTTGAATTTTTTATTTAAAACCATAATATTTTTCCTTTGATTTTCTTCTCAAAGTATTTCTCTTTGATCTTCCGTTAAAATTTGAGATTCAGTTGGAGAGTTTGAATTAGGGATTTCTTGATAATAGCCTTGAGGTATTTCAGGGCTGAAATCAACTCCTTTAAGTTTGAGATTTTGATTTGGCTCAACATATGAATATAGACTTGGAATGCTTTTTCTTCCTAAATCAATTGATTGTTTTGAAGATTGACCAACGCTACAACTTCTTGTTAATAATGGTTGAAAGTTGATTTTAACGTTTCCACTTTCACCTTGAATAATTTTTGAAGCAACTGTTTTTGGAGAGTTTGAATCAGGGATTTCTTGATAATAGCCTTGAGGTATTTCAGGGCTGAAATCAACTCCTTTAAGTTTGAGATTTTGATTTGGCTCAACATATGAATACAGGCTTGAAATGTGAGTTTGAATTTCTGGGTTTTGAATATGCTCTTCAATTATTTTATGATGAATTTCTTTTGTTAAGAATTTGACATGTTTCTGTTTGTTTTGGATAAGATTTATTTTACTTATTCCCAGATCTTTAAGAGTATTAATTTCCTTTTCATGCATTTTGTCAATAAACTCAAATATAATTTCTTGATTGCCAATTGAAGTATGAATGCCATTTTCATTAACCGTGAAAGGATAAATCATAGTAAGAAAGGCATTCCAAGTATGATTTCTTGTTGCAAATTTTTGACAAGTACGAATGTTGTTTTAAGACATACGTAATAATAATAATAAGGCTTGGATTAAGTCTTGAATAACAAGATCAATGAAGATCAAAGAAGCACTTAATGGGTTGATTCAAGATATTTAGGCTTATTCAAAAACGAGACACTCCAAGCTTGGCCAAAAGATAGATGAGGCGTAATAAACTTAATCCAAGTCTTTGATGGAGTTGATCTGGCTTAGATGGGCGTACACATGGATTACGTGAAGACTTTCAGTGCATGAAGATACCAGTTGATATGTCGAAGCAGGTTCGAGTCCGAGATCCATGTGGGCCCACACTACGACTCCAGTGGGCCACACACAGAATTGGGCCTCCCTTTCACTTTCATTTTATATTTATGTTGTAATGTTACAAGACAACTTGTTTGCTTACATGTGCATGTCATAGTAAGTTGTTGAGAGTTGTTGAAAGTTGTTAAGAGTTGTTGAGAAATTGTTGAGAGTTGTTGGAAGTGTCTAATGCTTTGTCTCCCAAGCTATGCCTAAAAATAGTCTTCTCATTGTAAGAACAAAAATATCATGGAATAGAATTCAAGAAAACGTGAGGTTTTGTTTCTTCTTTTGGTTCTTTAGAGAACTTGTGAACTTATCAAGGATTCTTCTTTGTGACTTTCAAATTTTATACCTTCGGTTCGTGATTCATTCATAATCATTGGGTTGAGGTTTGTTAATTTATACCTTTGGTTCATGATTAAGTTATAATCATTGGGTCGGGGT
>NC_080420.1:71689193-71701693 GCF_029873635.1 Malania oleifera
TATTCTAACATAGGAACTATCTACCTAAAATTAACATGGAATGCTTAATCCACCGACAAGTGGTATCTATCCTTACTCCTTTTTCTCATCGTTAGAAAAATCAAACAGAGCTTTGCATTATTAGAAATCATCATTCATGAGTAAGTAAGGAATGACAATTTTTATATTTGTATATGAACCTCACCAACATGGTTACTAGTCTTAAAATATTTTAGGTATTTTTAAGCTAAATGGATAGTATATCTTTTTTTGATGATGATCAAAGGGGCAGAAGTTTTGTGGTGTTATATTTGTGGTTTTTTATATGTGGGGGAGAAACTTATGTGGGGGAGAAATTCTTGTGGTGTTATGAAAGTTTAGTTTGCTTATTGTTTCATCCTATATGAATTTTCTATTAATGTATAATTATGATATAGCTCCAATGGATATGAAATATTTTTAGTATGACTTATATGCATATGGTAAGGGGTTTGCCATCATAAAAAAGGGGGCATTGTTAGCCTTGGTGGCAACATGATCTTTATAGTCATGTTTTGATGTTAACAATCCATTAGTGGTTCTAGGTAAACTAATCTTTTCTTATAAGCTATAATAAGTATTTTAAATCAATATCGACGGCAAGATAATATTATAGAAACAACGAATCAAAGGAAGATGACCAAATATCAGATTTTTTTTTTATAGAGAAATTGAAACTGTTGACTTTATAGGTCACACCCGGTTTTGATAATGACAAATACTCATTATATCTAATGGGTGTTTGAGATTTTGTGCAGGAATTCTTAGTGACAGATCATAATGCACAAAGAGAAGATCAAAGATTGAAGACCCAATTTTTGTTGTATTGTATTTCATTTTCATTTAAAGGGTCTGTAATAGTAAATAGGATATTTGATGCATGGTTTATTATGTAAGCTCAAACCAAATACGAACTAAAAGTGACCGTAGAAAGACCTTGGGGTTTACCCTTCGGTGGACCAACATCGAATTTTTTCGGTGTCTTCAAAATTAGACCCCAAGTGACCTTAGGACAGTCATCTTTGCACTTGCATATATTAGGAACTTGAATAGGGTGAATGTGTATTCAAACGGGACCGAAATGCACACTTTGTGCACTTTTGGTTGACCGACCTTGGCAGTTCATTCTGCCCCGGTCGACCAAAACAGGCCTGGATCAACAGTTGACCAAGGCCCTGATTGATCGAACCAGTATAGTTCAAAACCCCCCGGTCGACAAAAACCCCCTGGGGTAAACAATTTGACCATCTGGTCGACTGAGCCAAAAATGAATACCAACTACCTAGTCGACCGAGGGTCCTCGGGAAAAATCCCAATGGTCTGGTTGACCGAACCAGCCAGTTCAAAATGACCCGGTCGATACTGATATTCTTCATGAGATTATAGCATGAGATAGTGCATAGGAAATTTGGGATAAACTAGAAAAGAAATATGGAGAATCCCAGGAGAAGGAGATCGTAACTCCTCTGAATACTCCAAGCTCAAATGATCCAGAGGAGGTAAATCATGAGCTAGAAATCAACGAGGAGGTATATGATTCTCACTCTAGTTTGTTTGATGGCTCTTGTGATAAATGTTGTGATGTGTCATATACTGAATCATCTGTTGATAATACTATAAATGGTTGATGTGATGTTTACTTTGAAAAATCTTGTGATGAATCATCTGATTGCTCATGTGATGTATCAAATGCTGGATCATCTATTGAATATCATTATAATTCAGTTAATAATGTATGTGATGATTCACATATTGAATGTTGCAATATATTATGGAATGAATCATCTGTTGCATTTTGTGATAAATTAGTTGATGATGCATGCAATATCATATGTGAAAATGATTGTATTTAATCTTTTGTTAAATCATGTGCATCAAATTTTGAAAGCATGACATCTTATGAAAAACCAAAAAAGAAAATCCTTAATGCTCATAAGATTACAGTTAGGATGTTTAAGCAGAAAATCTTTCTAAAAAGAAAAAGTAAAAAGTTGGCTGCACAATTAGAAAATCTAAAAGCCTATCACGCCATCTTAGAAAAGAGAAAGATTAAGAAGATCTTAAAAATTATCTGCTTAGAAGAAGAAATGGATGATTATTCTGGAGCTACACTTAAAATTATAAATGAGAAGAACAATCATAATAAATCCTTAGAGATTAAAAAGAAAAATATTTTCAAAAAGGATTTAGAACTATCACATAATTCCCACTATCATGTCTCCACAAGCAATCATAAGAATTGTAAGCATATCCTTTCACGCATTTTCAAAACCTGCTTGCATTATAAAAGAAAGGGGCACAACCGATTTATTCTCTCATCCAGAAGTGCCAGAGGCTTAGATAGGAAGATGAAGTGGGTAATCATGAAAGCGAACCCTGTAGGACCTAAGGAAAAATGATTTTAAATTAATACTACTTAAATTTAATGTTTCGTTAGTTCCTAGGCTTAGGTTTAGGGGGTTGTGATGACTGTAGGTTTGGGAAGTGATTGTTGCTTAAAATGAAAATCTTTGTATACACACTCACTAAACTATCTTATTATACTAAGACTCTTTATCCACTTCCAATTGGACAAGGCTTCTATGCCTGGTATTTAATTCAAAAATGCTTAACCCATGCTAACATGAAAATCACAAAGTTAAGCAACTGTTGTCCATTGCACAAAATTGAGTGTTAGGGTTCTATCTTATATCATATATCACTATACCCTAAACTCACTTTTGAATATGAAAAGCCTAAATTAAAATCAAGTCATCACTCTAGGCTTAAAGCACTATTGATCATAAATGACTAATATATATTGAGTGCCTCTCATAACTATAACCAAATTGGAGGTGTCCACTTGGGGATTGGTCCCTTGAGTTCAAATTGTAAATCCTCTATTTTTGGTTCACCATCTCCTCCATAGGAAATCTTTACAAACCACGATCACATTCGATAAAGTTTTGATCCTATTCCATGGTTCGTATCCTTAACCAAAATTGTGATCATATCTAAAGGATACATACCACTGTCCAAAGAGCTGTATTCAAAAATTCATACTCTCCTAGATGCTCTTTGCACACACCTAGACATCATTACTAAACATGAAAATATTTTGAATCATGTCCACTTATAATAAATACTCTTCTGAACTCAATAATAATTTTATTGTTAAGAGTATTTTAATAATCTTCACAAGCTCTCAAACTTTAAATCATATCGGTTAGAGCTTTATATACTTAGAGATGAGTTAAATGGCTAAATTGATTGCTTAGGTCTCAATCTAGATGAATGCATAAAATTCAAGTAGACCTATGCATGTTCATTTTTATATTGAATGCCATTTGAACTCGTGCCTCTCTCACATATTGAAATATTATAAGAAAAGAGGTAGACATAGGCTTATCACACCTAAACGAATATACGTTATGACTTCTTGGTCAAATAAGCCTAAAACATTCACACTAAAGTTAAACCATTGAAAATCTTATAACTCTTGGCTAAAGAAGGTAGAAAATGAAAAAAACATTAAATGAGTTGAGTGCATAACTCAGGGGGAGCATCTCTCTTTCACGTCTAAATAAATTTACTGCTCTCACATTATTATTTGCTTATGTGCCTTGATGATAATAACTCTGCAGCCCACTATCCATTGTTTGTCTAATGATTATATCATTGTTGGATAGCATATATTTGAACTACCTGATTACATGCTTGTGTGGAACACCAACTGCATGGCTGATGCAGTATATTGTGTATTGCATGCTGGTAGTAAAAATAGGTTCACGCATGTTCAAATTACTATTTTGAATTGATTACTTTAATCTATCAGGTTTTGGTGCATGAAAATTTGGGAAATGTCCGATTTACAAACGACATGCTATTGAAATTTTGATAGGAATTTTTTCAAACCAAAACCTTATGCTAAAGATGATTATGATGAAATTAACTTTAAAATATTTTCGAAAGGATGAGTGAAACCAAATAGATAATTAAACTTCATCCTTGCATAATCATCAACCATATAGAAATGCTCAGATCTATCCCTATAGGAAGCGCATAAATAATCCATATGCATCACTTGCGTTTAATGAATATTGAGGCTCTTGAGAATGCCCAAAACATTATATCTTGTGCTTAAAGGCTTATGATTTGATATGGAATGTTCTTGGGTCATGAATATTATTGCATGCCTTAATATATATTCTCTGATGCATCTATGATCTATAGGGATAACTATACTGATCAAGTGATAATATGTAATTGACAAATACTCAATATGGTTGATTTTAAAGATTTGGATTGATGGCTTATACTATTAAGAATAATGAAATTAAACTTTAGTTAGTATAAGTAGTTAAAGAATCTAGACACGAACTCAAATTGATAGGGGGAGCATCCAAACATAAATTTCTATTTTGTTTTGTTCATAAATATGTTTAGCTTAGATCTGCTATTGAATCAAGTGTGGCATGTGATTAAATGAAATGTTTTAATCATAAATTTGAAATATGCTGTTGTTGCCACAGTTACTTGATTTGCCATATGATCTTGCATGTGAATGTTAAATTTTTAGGATCACTATGGTTGTGGTTTTTCTGGTTATATTTTAGTATGTGCTTAATGGACAAACCAGAAAACTTGTACTTGCTTGCTTGTTTCAAAATTAAAGTTTTCTTTTTTAGCAAGCAAACCCCTAATACCTTTTGTAAATATCAAAGGGGGATATATATTTATTATATACATATGTATATCTATATATATACTTATATATATATATATATCCATTTATGAAAGCAAGAACTGAACTCATATAGAATATATTTTATGTCTTGCTTGTGTGCTTAAATGCCCTTATGACCTGTGCTTTCTCTGTATTAAAATTTTATGTCATGAAATATTTTATGGGTGTTGCATTACATAACTGGTTCATTGATAATATATGAAAACGCATGTGAACTAGTTAGACTATATTTATGCTCAAACCTTCTTTTTGGTATCATATGTCGTGTGTCTTCAACTCAAATCTTCCACAGGTCTTATGACGTGTTTCAATTGCAAATGATTTGTGTATATATCTGGTCTACTCATGTTTGATATGTCACTTGAACCTTTTAATAACCAGTTATATTGTTTGCGTGCTTAATTGCTGAGGTTATCTTTGTCATTCTTTGTGCATAAGTATGACTATTATATTTTTGAATGATTGAAAGTTATACCTCTATTCTATGCGTTGATCATACTGAACTGTTTGAGTAGTTGTGAATAAACTATTAGGATTTATAAACTCAAACAGTTTATTATTTATACAGGATCTGTTTTGGAAAGTCCGATTTTCAAACTGCACATTGCCGTAATTTTTCTAAAAACTTTCCAAAACTTATAATGTATAAATATTTCACTCACCCATTGCTGAGAGTTTTTAACTCTTATGACTCTTTTTGCTGTTGCCAAAAGGGGGAGATGGAAAGGGCAAAAATTGGGTTAAAATGTGATTTCCCCTAATGCATATTGATAGGGGCAGCCTTCTTAGGCTTATACCCATATTTTTGCTAGGTGTATTTCTCATCATCAAAAAGGGGGAGATTGTTGACCTTATAGGTCACATCCGATTTTGATAATGACAAATATTGATTATATCTAATGGATGTTTGAGGTTTTGTGTAGGAATTCTTAGTGATAGATCATAATGCACAAAGAGAAGATCAAATATTGAAGACCCAATTTCTATTGTATTGTATTTCATACTCATTTAAAGGGTCTGTAATAGTAAATAGGATATTTGGTTTGTAATAAGCTCACACACATCATATGCATGGTTTATTATGTAAGCTCAAACCAAATACGAACTAAATGTGACCGTAGAAAGACCTTAGGGTTTACCCTTCGGTGGACCAACATCGAATTTTTTTGGTGTCTTCAAAATTGGACCCCAAGTGACCTTAGGACAGTCACCTTTGCACTTGCATATATTAGGAACTTGAATAGGGTGAATGTGTATTGAAACAGGACCGAAATGCACACTTTGTGCACTTTCGGTCGACCGACCTTGGCAGTTCATTCTGCCTCAGTCGACCAAAATAGGCCTAGGTCAACAGTTGACCAAGGCCCTGGTCGATTGAACCAGTATAGCTCAAAACGTCCCGGTCGACCAAAACCCCCTAGGTAAACAATTTGACCATCTGGTCGACCGAGCCAAAAATGAATACCAACTACCTAGTCGACCGAGGGTCCTCGGGAAAAATCCCAACGGTCTGGTCGACCGAACTAGCCAGTTCAAAATGGCCCGATCGACCGAACCTCAGAGAAATGGGAAATCGCTCACTTTCGATCGATCGAGCCTTCAGTTCAAAAACCTCTTGGTCGACCGAACCATATGAACTCTAGTTGACCGAAACTATTCTGGTCGACCGGACCTCTCGGGTTGCCCTGATTTTTACTGCGGTTAAATATTTTTTAAACAGGGTTAAAATATTTGAAAGGTCATTAAAATTTCATAATAATTCCTAATAGGTCCCCAACGGTCATAATTCATGGGGTTTTCTATATATACCCCTTCATTTGGGAAAATTAGTATGAGATTAAAAATATTGATTAAGAGAAATTCTCTGAAAATCCCAAAATTTATAATACTCATTTCTTGAGCCTCCAACACTTATTCTTACCAGATCTTCCACTCAAACATCTTTTGTAAGTGTGATTTAAGTGTTGTTGCTTTCTAGGGTTGCTCTCCCAAGTGTGGTAATTGTTTGTGACGATTTTTATTGAGAGCCAAACCAAGTATTCTTAGGGGACTTTGTTAATAAGTCTCTCCTAAGAAGACTTATATTAAACTTCCAAGTATTGCACATTCATTGCAATATCTTGTGAAACTTGTATTTGTTTTTGAATTGCAAAAACTACTTCAAAACCGTTTCAAATATCTAGTGTGCTTTATCTTGATTAATCTTTGAAGATATATTTGTTTGTGTGAGAAAAATCTTTGTTGCAATATTCATTGATTTATATCTCTAGTTGAATACGAAGATTAAATTCTTTTGCAAACCAAACTTATACATTGCTAGAGCTTCATATATATATATATATATATATATATATATATATATTGTTTGGTTAATATCTTTGTTTGAGCACTTAGATTGAATACATCTTGTGATACAAAGATTGTAGTGATTGCACTCTCACACATTGATTATACCGATAGTAAATCTATTTGAGAGTTGATATATTAGACCACATTTAGCTTACAAATTAAATCATTGGTGGTGTATGTGATTGCACGTAACTGGGTACACATTTGCTTTACTTGAAAGCATTTTCATTGTACCATTTCATTGTATTTCAAAATCTATTGTATTTCCAGGCATGACATGAAGAGGGAGACTAGCCCTGGAATAGTCCCGGATTGACTTAGACCCGGTTAGGAAAGCTAGGTGTGCCATTCTATTAAGGCGTGTAGGTTGAGGTCAGCCTCGCTAATTGACCTGGTTAAGGTTGAGGTCAGCCCTGTGCTAATTGACCTAGTTGTAATCAGTGCCGCTCCACCCTTAAGTGAGTCTTTAGTGGAATCCTCGAGCTTGCGAGCTAGAGGCGGGGACGTAGGCACAGTTGGCCGAACCCCGATAACATATCGTGTGTCTGTTTATATTTCCGCATTTTATATTTAACGCACGTGTATGTTATATTGTGAATATTGCGCATGATTTAATTTTCTCATATCATTATCTGCGCAATTGTTGTATGATTAGAAAGACCCTAGGTTGTGTTACACGACTATCTTCGATTAACCTAGGAGATAAATTTGAAAATTCCAATTCACCCCCCTCTTAGGAATACACCAAAGCTAAAGAAACTACCAAAGTCACAATTCAAAAAAAAGAATCAACTTTGATAAGTACCAAATGATAGTATATGTTGCTTCAATATCACCTCTTTTTTTTTTTTCTTTTTTTTTCTTTTCTTCTTTTTTTTGATGTCTCCTTTTTTTTCCTTTTCTTTTCTAAGGCCTCTTTTTTTTTTTCTTTTTTTTTTTCCTACCAATACACAAAACCAGAACAATGAATAATGAACACAAATGGAACAAGATAGATAATAAGAAAAGAAAAAGATAAAAGGATAGTAAACTTGATTTTAGAGCTCGAGCTCTGATACCAAATGATGCGAACTCCAATCAACACACGTTGAGACCCAACAAACAATATTGGAATACTTGCCCAAGAAAGCTAAAATCCAGATTTTTGATAGGAAACCGCGACCCAACGTTTATAAATGAAACGCGAACCGAAAGTATAAAGTAACAAACCTTGACCTAATGATTATAATTAAATCACGAATCGAAGGTAAAGTAACAAATATCGACCCAATGATTATAATTAAACCACAAACCAAAGGTATAACATTTGAACCCCACAAGGAAGAATTCCTTGATAAGTTCATAAGTTCACTAAAGAACCAATAGAAGAAGCAAGACCTCACATTTTTATTTAATGATATCCTTTATTACAATGAGTGCATGCTATTTATAAAGCATGGATGAAGAAAAGACTACAAAATAGGTAAGTAATTCAGCCAACTGATTTTTCTGGAAAGTCAATCGGCCAACTAATTGGTTGTTTGGAAAGTCAATCAACCAACTAATTGGTTGTCTGAAAATTCGATCGGCCAACTAATTGGTTGTCTAGAAAGTCAATCGACCAACTAAATGGTTGTCCGAAAAGTCAATCGGCCAACTAATTGGTTGTCTAGAAAGTCAATCCACCAACTACTTGGTTGTATGGAAAGTCCACCCAATTAAGCAAGATAAGCTCCATCAATTAAGCAAAATCTCCGTAAAAAACTTGGATTAAGTGTATTACACCGTCATCTTTCTTTGGGTCAATCTTGGGGTGCCCCAATTTTGAATAAGCCCAAATATCTTGAATCAGCCCATTAAGTGCTTCTTTGATCTTCTTGGATCTTGCTCTAGTGATAGGCCCAACTAGAACATGCAATGGATCCTTTAATTGTGCTTGTTGATTCTCATCACAACTGGAACATGCAAGGGATACTTTAATGGTGCTTATTGATTCTCATCATGTTCTTATATGTAATGCCTTCTTGTTGCATTTATTTGGACTTGTTCTCACACCTATTTGCTCCTGGTTGCATTCATTAGACCTAGGTTGTGTCCATACATGTAATGACTCCTGGTCGTATGCAAATCCAAGTAGCATTCCAACACATAAAGGCTCCTTGGTTTGAGAATCCAAGTCATGTTCTTATAAGTAATGGCTACTACTTGCATCTATTTAATCCAGGTCGTGTTCTTACACTTAATGGCAAAAGGTTGCAATCATTTAGTCCATGTTATAAGTAATGGATTCTGGTTACATTCATTTAATCCAAGTGGTGTTCTTAAATGTAATGGCTTCACCTTAGATTCAGTTACCCCAACTTCTATTCTTACATGTAATGGCTCCTAGTTGCATTCATTCATTTATGTTTTTTTTTTTCTTCCTAACTTTGTGTTCCAAACTCAGTTTCATGCATTTTTTTTTTCATTCCATTTAGATTTTTGAGACCAAAGGACAAGTCCAACAGATCATCCAATACAAAGTTATGCTCCTTTGTACTTTTTCCAGTGGGACTTATATATGTCCTTACCTCGATCTCCGCCGTATACCTCTTATTTAAAAAAAAAAAAAATCATATATTTCCTCAAAAGAAATTCACTCTCAAAGGTTGGGGTCCAACTCCATATATTTTACAAAGTTATGCCCCTTCTCTTTTATTCCAACGGGATCTAGATCTCCTCACCCTAATCTCTTACGTACCTCCTCTTTCTTTCAAATCGCATATTTTCTGCTCCCAGAAGCTGGGGTCCATTTGCAATCATATTTCAAAGTTATGCTGTTTCGTACTTCTTTCATGCGGCACCTATATCTGATGCGAACCTCAATCGACATGCATTGAGACCCAACAACTAATATTGGAATACTTACCAAATGATGCGAACATCAACCGATACATGTTGAAACCCAACAATCAATATTGGAATACTTGCCTAAGAAAGCTAAAATTCAAAATTTTGATAGGAAACTCCGACCCAACGTTTATAAATGAAACGTGAACCAAAAGTATAAGTAACAAACCCCGACCCAATGATTATAAGTAATCATGAACCAAAGGTAAAATTTGAACGCCACAAGGAAGAATCCTTGATTAGTTCGCAAGTTCTCTAAAGAACAAAAAGAAGAATCAAATCCTCACTTTTTCTTGATTTCTATTCAATGAATTTGGCTTTTACAATGGTGAGATACAAATAATAAATACACCAACTTACTAGACACATTAATGACTCTCATAACTTACTAAAAAGTCATGCAAGTTAAGTTGCCTTGCAAAATTACAAATTAAATGTAAAGACAAAAGCTAAAAAGTCAAATCTCATAATTAAATAGTTCACCATTAATAAGGAGAGCAAGATTAGCTCCATAAAAAACTTGGATTAAGTTTATTAAGCCTTCATCTTTTTTTGGGTCAAGCTTGGAGTGCCCCATTTTTTAATAAGCCCAAATATCTTGAATCAGCCCATGAAGTGCTAATGAGAATCAACAAGCACCATTAAATGATGAGAATCGACAAGCACAATTATAGGATCCATTGCATGTTCCAGTTGGACCTATCACTAGAGAGAGATCCAGGAAGATCAAAGAAGCACTTCATGGGCTAATTCAAGATATTTGGGCTTATTTAAAAATGGGGTACTCCAAGCTTGACCCAAAGAAAGATGAAGGCTTAATAAACTTAATCCAATTTTTTGACTTTTTGACTTAAATTTTTACATTTAATTTGTAATCTTAGAAGATAACTTGTTTTCTTGCATGTGCATGTCATAGTAAGTTGCTAGAGTTGTTGAAAATTGTTAAGAGTTGTTGATAGTTCTTGAGAGTTGTTGAGAAATTGTTGAGAGTTTTTGGACGTTTCTAATGCTTTGTCTCCCAGGCTATGCCTATAAATAGTCTTCTCATTGTAAGAAAAAAAAGACATCATGGAATAGAATTCAAGAAAACGTGAGCTTTTGTTTCTTCAAAAAAAAAGGGGGGCATCAGAAAAGAAAAGAAAAAAAAAAAAGAAGAAGTCAAAAATAGAAAAGAAAGCAAAAAAAGAAGAAGGTGATATTGAAGCAACAGATTCATTTGGTACTTACCAAAGTTATCCTTTTTTTTTTTTCTTGAATCGTGACTTATGTAGTTTCATTTCCCTAAAAAATCTAATTTTTTGTCCTCTTCCTTGATCTGTTTGTTTCTATAATATTTTCTTGCCATCAATATTGGTTTGAAATACTACACGGATTCGAGGGAGAATGATGAAAATCGATAAGCACCATTAAAGGATCCATTGCATGTTCTAGTTGGGCCTATCACCAGAGAGAGATCCAGGAAGATCAAAGCACTTCATGGGCTAATTCAAGATATTTGGGCTTATTCAAAAATGGGGCATTCCAAGCTTGGCCCAAAGAAAGATGAAGGCTTAATAAACTTAATCCAAGTTTTTTATAGAGTTGATCTTACTTAAATGCTATAATCTCCTTGATGCGAACCTCAATTGACACGCGTTGAGACCCAGCAAACAATATTGGAATGCTTGCCCAAGAAAGCTAAAATTTAGATTTTGTTAGAAAACTTCGACCCGACGTTTATAAAATGAAACGTGAACCGAAAGTATAAAGTAAAAAACCCTGACCTAATGATTATAGCTTAATCATGAACCGAAAGTATAAAATTTGAATGCCATAAGGAAGAATCCTTGATAAGTTCTCAAGTTCTCTAAAGAACCAAAGAAGAAACAAATCTTCACTTTTTTCTTGTTTTTTATTCAATGAATCCATTTAACTCTTACAATGGTGAGCTATATATAGTTAGCATGGGGGACAAGGATATTAAACACTTAACAATTCCCATACAAGCATGGGAGACAAGGACATTAAATACTTAGCAATTCCCACACAAGCATTGGGAGACAAGGACATTAAATATACCAACTTACTAGACACATTAATGACTCTCACAACTTATTAAAAACTCATGCAAGCTAAGTTGTCTTACAAATTACAAATTAAATGTAAAGACAAAAAACCAAAAAGTCAAATCCCATAATTGAATAGCACACCATTAATAAGGAGATCATAGCCATTAAGTAAGATTAGCTCCATCAAAAACTTGGATTAAGTTTATTAAGCCTTCATTTTTCTTTGGGCCAAGCTTGGAGTGCCCCGTTTTTTAAAAACCCAAATATCTTAAATCAGCCCATGAAGTGCTTCTTTGATCTTTTTGGATCTTGATCTAGTGATAGGCTCAACAGGAACATGCAATAGATCCTTTGATGGTACTTGTTGATTCTCATCATTCCCCCTCTCTTCAAAAGGATTCGACCTCGAATCGTTACCTGCTTCAAAAAGAGAAAGATCAGAAACATTAAATGTAGCACTAATCTTATACTCACCTAGAAGATCCAACTTG
>NC_080420.1:71711693-71769193 GCF_029873635.1 Malania oleifera
TCAGGAAAACCATAGCAAGCTATTGTCGGGTTGTGTTCCTAGAAGGTAGAACTAGGGATTAGAAATAAGTAGGGGATGTTAAGATAAGTGGTGAGGTTAGGTGGGTAAATTATAAGGATAGAATTTCTAAGTTGCGTTTGTTGTTTTCAGGATGGATCAAGGAGGAAGTAGTGCCCACGCGAGTGGCAGTGATGGAACAGGGCCATCAAGTGCAGCTGGGATTGACTCTGATGCAATATTACGTAGCGTGACTCAGCAGGTTATGGCTGAGATCGCTAGGAGCTCGAAGGATCAGGGTGCTCCATCAGTTGGCCATGGGTGCACTATCGAGAAGTTCACAAAGATGAATCCTCCAGCATTTCTTGGAGGAGTCAATTATGCAGCTGCTGAGAACTGGATGTAGGAGACCGAAAAGTATTGGCTGTGTTGCAGTGTACTAAGGAACAGAGGGTCCTTTTCACCACTTATAGATTGATAGGAGAGGCTGAGAGATGGTGGACTGCTGCGAGGCTTTTGGTGCAGCAGAGGACTACGCCGATAGCCACGATATAGGATCGGTTCAAAGAATTGTTCTTTGATAGATATTTTCCAGCTACTATTAGGGAGGCTAAAGTAGAAGAGTTCCTGAGTCTGAAGCAAGGAAAGCTATCCATCTAGCAGTATGCGGCGCGTTTCATTGAGCACTCTCGTTTTGCCCCATATATTGTTCCTGATGAAGTGAAGAAAATGAGGCAGTTTGAGAGAGACTTGAGGAGGAGTATATTCAAGTAGGTGGTGGTGCTGCGGATCAAGGATTTTTCTAAGCTAGTTGATAAAGCAGCCTTGGCAGAGATTGGTGAGCATTTGGATGCATAAGAGCAGAGTTAGAGGAAGAGATATGCATCTACGGGCTATCAGTAGGGTCATAGACTAGGTCAGTGGAGGAGAGGAAACCATGGCAGAGGGCGAAGACAGGAGACTGGAGGATGCGAGGTTCAGGCATTGCACGGTCCTCCTGTCTACCAGACTTGTGGGAGGAGACACTGGGGAGAGTGTCAAGTAGGTGGAATTGTCTACTACCACTGCGGTAGACCGGGGCATATGGTGAGAGACTGCCCTACACCACCAGATGTAGCTCCAGCTCCCAGACCATACTTGGGAGGTTATCAGGCGCCACGTGGGGGCCAGCATAGGAATATGGCTCTAGCCAGGGTATTTACTCTAACACCGGGTGAGGCTGAGATGGTAGGTGACGTGGTGACAGGTATGGTTATTATGCTTTCTTTTAAAGTTATTGCATTGTTTGATTCAGGAGCTACACACTCGTTCGTGTCTTCGGGGTGTGTTAAATTCTATGGGGCTAAAACACAACCATTAGATGTTGAATTGTTAGTGTCTACACCGACTGGATTTGTAGTGAGATGTAGTAAGGTACTTTGGGATTGTTCAGTTGATAGTCAGGGGAAATTTTGTCTGCTGATTTGATAGTGCTGGACATGCACGAGTTTGATGTTATATTTGGCATGGATTGGCTAGCAACTAATATTGCTAGCATAGATTGCCGAGCACGAGAAATGATATTCAGACCTCCAGGACGAGTGGAATATAAGTTTGTAGGGTCGCAGGTGCAATCCCCACCTCAACTAGTTTCAGCTATCTAGGCCAGGAGACTACTGCTGAGTGGTTGTCAAGGGTTTGTGGCAGTTGTGAAGGAGATTCCAGAGAATGGATTGAAACTTGCTAGTACACCAGTAGTAAAGGAGTTTATTGATGTGTTTTTAGATGAATTACCGGGTTTGCCACCCGATTGTGAGGTAGATTTCCTTATTGATCTACTTCTAGGTACGACGCCAATTTCTAAAGTACCTTACCGAATGGCGCCAACAAAATTGGCAGAATTGAAGGATCAGTTGCAAAAACTTCTTGATAAGAGCTTCATACGACCTAGTGTATCTCTGTGGGGAGCTCCAGTTTTATTTGTGAAGAAGAAAGATGAGTCTATGAGGATGTGTATGACTATAGGGAGATTAATAAAGTGACAATCAAGAACAAGTATCCTCTACCTCGTATAGATGATTTGTTTGACCAGCTCTAGGGTATAGGTGTATTCAAAGATTAACCTCAGATTCGGCTACCATAAGGTAAAAGTGAAAGAAAAAGATGTCTCGAAGACAGCCTTCAGGACCAGGTATAGGCATTACGAATTTCTCATTATGCCATTTGGTTTGACTAATGCTCCTGCGATATTTATAGACTTGATGAATAGAGTCTTCCATCAATACCTAGACCAGTTCGTTGTTTTTTTTATTGATGATGTACTGGTCTATTCGAGAAGCCATGAGGAGCATGAGACACACTTAAGGCAGGTTCTGCAGATGCTACGGGAAAAGAAGATGTATGCCAAGTTCAGTAAATGCAAATTCTAGCTTAAGAAGGTCGTGTTCTTGGGGCATGTTGTATCTAGAGATGGTATTTTTGTGGATCCTAGTAAGGTTAAGGCTGTAGTGAATTGGGCTAGACTGAGGAATGTCTAGGAGATCAGGAGTTTCTTGAGGTTAGATGGGTATTACTGCCTTTTCATTGAGGCATTCTCAGTTTTGTCAGGGTCTTTGACACGACTGACGAGGAAGAATGTCAGATTTGAGTGGGACGACAGTTGTGAGCAGAGTTTTCAAGAACTAAAGCAAAGATTAGTCACAGCACCAGTATTGGTCATCTCATTAGAGGGTGAGGGGTATTTCATTTACAATGATGCGTCCTTGAAGGGACTTGGTTGTGTATTGATGCAGCATGGCAGGTTGGTGGTGTATGTGTCCAAGCAGTTGAAAGAATATGAAAAGAACTACCTTACCCATGATCTTGAACTGGTTGCAGTAGTACACGCATTGAAGATTTGGAGGCATTATCTGTATGGCGAGCGGTGTGAAATCCTTTTCGACCACAAGAGTTTGAAGTACTTTTTCACGCAGAAGGAATTAAATATGAGGCAGAGAAGGTGGTTGGGGCTAATTAAGAATTTCGATTGTACTATCAGTTATCAACCAGGGAAAGCAAACGTGGTAGTTGATGCGTTGAGTAGGAAATCGCGAGAATCAACATTGGCGACTATGGAGATCCACTATCTGATCATGATGGATTTGGAGAGACTCGGCATTGAATTAGTTGAGAGTGGTTCTCAGGCTTACATTGCCAGTTTAGTAGTGTAGCCTACCTTACAGGAGAGGATTAAAGCTGCTCAAAGAGAAGACCCTAAATTAGCAGAGGTGATGGACAAAGTGCAGAGTGGTCAGGGGGAGGAATTAAGTGTTGTAGATGACAGAGCTTTGCGGTTCCGTTCTAGGTTATGTGTTCGTACCGATGCTGACATCAGAAAGAATATTTTAGAGGAAGCTCACAGATCTTTGTATATAGTTCATCCTGGAAGTATGAAGATGTACAGGGATTTGTGAGAGTTGTACTGGTGGAGTGGTATGAAGAGAGAGATCGTTGAGTATGTAGCCCAGTGTCTGACGTGCCAGTAGGTAAAAGCTGAGCACAAGAGGCCGACAGGGCAATTGCAGCCGCTATTTATCCCAGAGTGAAAGTGGGATCATATATCAATGGACTTTGTGTCAGGACAGCAAATGGCTTTGCACGGCCAAAATGCCGTCTGCGTGATTACTGACCATTTGACTAAGATCGCTCATTTCTTGCCTATAAAGACCAGCTACTCCCTCAACTGATTGGTAGAGATTTACATTCAGGAGATAGCTCGTTCTCATGGGGTTCCAATATCGATTGTGTCGGATCGAGACTCGCATTTTACATCATGTTTTTATAAGAGTTTACAGGAAACACTAGGGTCTCAGTTATCTTTTAGCACGACATTACATCTTAAGTTAGATGGGCAGACTGAGAGGACGATACAAATATTAGAGGATATGCTCCGAGCACGCGTAATGGATTTTGGGGGTAGTTAGACTCAGTTCATGCCACTGGTGGAATTTGCGTATAATAACAGTTATCAGACCAGTATTGGCATGACACCATTTGAAGCCCAGTATGATAGGAGATGTCATTCTCCTTTGTTTTGGGATGAGATGGGTGAGCGGCGAGTTGTGGGGTCAGAGTTGGTACAGCAAGCGTGTGACAAGGTTCGATTTATCAGAGATAGAATCAGTGCACCTCAGAGCCGACAGAAAAGTTACGTAGATAACCGCCATAGGAAATTGGAGTTTGATGTTGGTAATCATGTATTTCTGAAAGTAGCTCTGTTGAAAGGGGTTATGCGATTTCCAAAAAAGGGTAAACTTAGCCCTAGGTTTATCGGTCCATTTGAGATTCTAGATAAAGTGGGCCAGTTGCCTACAGGCTAGCTTTGCCACCTATGTTGTCCAGGATCCACGACGTATTCCATGTGTCTATATTGAGAAAATACGTCCCAAATCCTTCTCATATCATCAGTTATGGCGAATTAAAGCTCAGTGATTCACTGGTGTATGAGGAGGTACTAGTACAGATTCTGGATAAGAAAGTGCAGGAGTTAATAAGGAGATTCCTTAGGTAAAAATTTTGTGGAGGAATCATACAGTTGAAAAGGCTTCTTGGGAATCCAAGGAGCAGATGAAGTAGAAGTATCCGCACCTATTCCAAGACGTTTGATTGGGTAAAATGTAAGTAGTTAGGTAGTATTTTTTTTGCAGGTACATGTAAAGGTTTAATTAGTAAGTGGTATTTTAGTTTTGGGAGAATTTTCTTTTGTATATGTAATCTCCCAGGACTTGAAATGTAACCACGATATTCCTCCGCCATAAGTGAGGGTAAGTAATAAAATAAGTAGACCGTTTTGCCTTTCAGGGATGATGAGTTGTATGAATAGTAAATTTCGAGGATGAAATTTTTATAAGGAGGGGAGAATGTAATAACTCGAGGAATTTTTCAGCTCTTCGTCGACGAACACAGGGGATTTGTCGACGCGGTTATAAAAGGAACTCGTCGACGAAGACAGGATTCATCGATGAGAAAATACCGAGCAAGGGTTTGAGGGATTCTGAATTTTGTCGATGAGGAAAGAGCTCGTCGACTAGTCTTCTTCATGACCTCGTTGATGAGATGACGTGGCTCATCGACGAAGGCCAGTGTATAAGTAGGGGTAAAATTCATTTTTGGCAGAAAACCTGCACAAATATTCCTCCTTCTCTCTCCTTTATGCCCTTCCTACTTCTCTCTACAATCTCGAGCCGAATTCTAGGCGGTTCGACGATTTGAAGCCACCACGACGCTTTTGGCGAAATTCTCTCCAAGTTTATCGAGGCGGATCGTCGGTGGGGCTGAGTTGGAAACCATCCCAAATTCAGGGTAAGGCTTTCTACTTAGTATTTGGCTACTTGAAAGTTGTAGAAAGTGTAGTATGCGTAGAAATACCGAACATTAGTTCTGGGAAATGTCATTTTCAAGGTGTTGAGTGCAGGGGTATTTCTTTTAGGGGCTTTTCAAGAATCAGGTAAGGGGATAAACTAAGCTAGTATTTTATGAAAAGTATGTATGATATTATAATATTTGATTTTAGGGAAATAAATATATTTATATATATGATTTATATTTGGAAATACTGCTGAAAATGATGGTATGTTAGATATATGAAAAAACCTATTTCGTGTGGCATGAGTAGAAATTATAATGAAAAACTATTTTTTGGGAATATGATAAAGATATGAATTTGTATAATGGAAAACCAGCGTATGGGCCGAGATTTTTATATGATTTGCCGGCGTACAGGTCATGTTATGTGTATGATTTGCCAGCCTACGGGCTGAGCTATGGATATATTTTACCGGCGTATGTGCCGTGCTATGTATATGATTTTTCGGCATACGAGCCGAGTTATGGTAAAATGTGAAATACAGGCGTACGAGTCGATGGTTTTTCATGATATACGTATATATGCAAAATGATATGATTGATTTGATAATTAATGGTATGAAATATCCATGTATCACAGTTTCAGTATATGCTATATGATATCAGAACCTGGTTGGCTTGGTCTAGGCTAGCACTTGCATGGTACCGATGCTATGTGTTCATGATTTATCATGATATTTGTGTTAATGCCGTTGTACGGAGTGGTGTGAGATTGGATGGTCGATGTGGTTTTAAGAAGTGTGTAAGCGCCCTTAATGTACGAATCAGGTCTGGCAGACCCATCAGACTTATATAATGTACTCTTGACTTGGCTGTGGTCAGCCAACCATTGTCAGGTCCCGCCTTCGGGCCACACAAACCAGTTATGTGGGGGTAATACATGATAACAGCTGACTAACCTACCAGGAATGTTTTTGTATTATTATTATATGATATGAGTTATGCTATGAGAATACAATATGGTTTGCCATGTTTTGATTATACATGTTTTCCCAGAAATGTAATATATACAGTTTTACTGATTATGTTTATGAATATATGTATACCATAGAAATGCTCAAGTTGCCACACACTAGTGTTAGTTTATTTTCCTTACTGAGAGGTGTCTCACCCCAAATTTCATAAACAGTTCAAGAGCGCCTGATAGGAGAGCGGGTAAAGCTCCGCTATTATAGTTTTGTTGATCTGCCCTCTCTGAAGGGTAAGTTTTGGCGGGGACGGTTGGATTTTTGTGAAAATGTCACTAGGTTTTTCTTTTTGGGATGTATAAATTTAAATACAGTGGATGTAGTAACTCTGGTATTGTGATGGATGATTTGAGTTTATGATATATTGATTTTATTTTTCCTGTTGCTTAGGCTTCCATTATGTATTCTGATGTATCCCTAGTACCCACGGGTCCAGGTGGATTATGATCTACTGAGTTTTGGGATATTGGTTTTATTATATTAAAAAAAAAATTATGAAAGTTAAGTAGGTCGTCACAGTTTGGTATCAGAGCCTAGGTTGCTAGGTTCCATAGACTTTAGAATGCAGCGGAAACAATACCAGAGTATTGGAAAATATTTAAGGATTTGTTCCACAGGCTAGAGGCAGGACTTCCATGGTAGTTTGTGCGATTTTCTTGGGGTGACGATTTCAGGAAAGTCATGGTAAACTATCATCGGGTTAGGTATCTAGGTTGTAGGATTGAACCTTGAACTAAAATCAAGAGAGATGAATTAATTATGAATAAATACTATATTGGTTGGGTGATATGTATTGTGAAGGGGTTTTGAGTTAAGTTATTTGTTTTTCAAGATGGACCCTGGAGGCATTAGTGCCCACGCCTTTGGGAATGAGGGTGCTGGACCCTCAGGCGCTGCATGTGGTGATTCGGATGCAGTCTTACGCAGCATGGCACAGTAAGTTATGGCCGAAATTGCCAGGAGCTCGAGAGAATAGGAGGGTCCATCAGCAGGCCACGGTAGCTCGATCGAGAAATTCATTAAGGTGAATCCTCCAGCTTTCATAGGGGGAACAAATCTTGCAGTCGCTGAAAACTGGGTGCCGAAGATTGAGAAAATATTTGTAGTGCTATAGTATTCAGAGGAGCAGAGGGTGCTATTTGCTACCTACAGACTTATTGGGGAGGCCAAGAGATGGTGGTCGGCGGTGAAACTTTTAGAGCAGCAGAGAACAGTACATATGGAGATGACATAGGAGCGGTTTAAGGAGACATTCTTCGAAAGGGATTTTTCAGCCACATCCAAGGAAGCAAAGATTGAAGAGTTCCTGAATCTGAAACAGGGGCAGCAGACCGTACAACAGTACGTAGTGAGGTTCATCGAATTATCTCACTTTGCCCCGTACATCATACCAGATGAAGCAAAGAAGGTACGGTAGTTTGAGAGAGGTATGAGGAGAGAAATACATAAGCAAGTGTCGATATTGAAGTTGCAAAATTTGGTTGAGCTAGTTGATAGAACCACTATAGCTGAGATTAGGGAGCGGTTGGAGGCTGAGGAGCAGAGATAGAAGAAGAGTGATAGTTATGGTGCAACCCCAAGAGGGGGGGGGGGGTGAAATGGGTATTTAAAAATTTATTGCCTAGGTCTACTGATTTTAACAACAATGTAATTTGTCCTAGGGTTGGCCTATGCAATCTTCAAACACATATACACGTGCAGTAAATGTAAATTACGGAAATGTAAAGAACACACACGATATGTTATCGGGGTTCGGCCAACTGCCTTGGCCACACCAGTACAAGGATTACCACTATAACGCTCTCTTAAACGGGTGGAGCGGCACCTATAAAACCAAGTCAATTCAAGGGTCTGACCTCAACCGACACGCCTTAACAGGATGGCGCACCTAGCTTTCCTAACCGGGTCTAAGCCAATCCGGAACTATTCCACAGGGCTAGTCTCCCTCTTCAGGCCCATGCTTGGAATACAACCAATGTGTATAAATTGTTTGTACATGTAAATGCACTTCAACACAAGCCGATGTGTGCACCAATATAGCTCAATCAAAAATGCAAGCACAAATGATATGTAAATATGCTCAGTGCTCTAATGTGTGCTAAACACTCAATCACATATATATATATATATATATATATATATTTTCAGTCAAGATCTAGAGTTTATATCTAAGCAAGATTTGAAACACACTATTTGAATATCACAAAATCAGATCATGGTTTCAAATATGCTAAGCAAGATAAATCAAACAAACTCAATAGGATATTTCAATGTATAAAACACAATGCAGTTTTTAAGAGACTAGCTTTTGTAAAGGATTTTTGCACACAAAATCTAGGTTTAGGTAAATTGCAACAATAATGCAAGAACCAAAACCCTTAAAGTTTTTCCACACTAGATTTATCAAATGAAATCAGTGGAAGAACTTTTAGGCTATACTCTCAAGTAAAATCAATTAATCAATGTATCAAGAGAGAGTATTAGCTAGAGAGATTTAAGCATAATAGCCTTATAGAGATGCTCACAATGCTTAGAGAAAGAGAATGAGGAGTATGTGAATGTTTGCAAGAAATATTTGGCTAATATAGGGTTTTTAGGGTTTTGAGAGTTGAGAGAATTTTTGCCCTAATCAAGTTTGCTAATCCTTGCTAATTAAGATAAATGAACTGGTATATGTAGGCAAGGAGGATTTTTTGACCGTTGGGGACACAATGGGTATAATTAGAATTGTCTAAAAGACCATTAAGAAAATTAACCCAGTTTACCCCATTTAAAAATCAGTAAAAATTATTTTAACCCGTAAGGTTCGGGTGCTCGAATAGACACAGTCAAAAATTCAACTCTAAGAGGTTCGGGTGCCCGAGTTGAGGATCGGTTTGCTGAATCAAAGTTAGTAGCCAAATTTTCAAGGTTCGGGTGCCCGAAGCTGAGTTCGGTTAACCGAACCGGGTAGTTCGGTCGCCCGAGCCTTTATTTGAACGTAGACAGACGGTCGCCCGAGTAGTTGAAAAAGTGCTCTGAAGAGCATTCGGGTGCCCGAGGAAGATACGTTCAAAAGAGGTTCGGTCGCCTGAGCCGCTTTACACGACATGGGTTCGGTCGCCCGAACCCTCTCAACCTTTCCAACTTTCAGTCCAATTTTAGCCAATTGTAATTCCCCTGATATGAAGATGATAATGGGGACTTTTTATGCATTTTTTTAGAGACCTAAGCACTTATCCTACTGGGAAAAATCCCTAAGGTTTGTGTAGGTACCTAAAGTCCAACTGTAGTCATTTTGAGCATACCTATCTACCATGCAGGAGGCAAATTATTACAAGCCATACACGCACACAGGTCATAATAAATTACATCCCAGAATGAAGAAATATTTAAATGAATACAAAATACAACACATATATCTTCATTCTTTGGCACGAACACCTCATGCCATCATGATATGTCTTTCAGTCCTAAAGCGCGCACAAGGTGAACCTGCATGCAATTCTCAGTACAACCATTAGTACCAAGAGTATTTGTCATAATCAAAATTGGGTGTGACCAATGTGGTCAACAATATCCCCCTTTTTGATGATGACAAATACCTTATGCAAAAGTGGGTTCAGCCAAGAAAGGCTCCCCCTGAATTTATGCATAAAGATAATTAAAGTAAAAGGTAATAAGATATGTGAGCATAATTAAGCGCAGTATTACCCACTTTTGCCTCTTCTCCCTCTTTTGGCAACAGCAAAAAGGGTTAAACAATAAAGCGCGAAGGTAAAAAACATCAATTAGATACAAGAGGTAAATTGAAAAAAAAAATTCGGCAACATGCCGTTTGAAAGTAGACTATTCCTAATCACAACTCTGTACCTAAGTGACCTGTTTGGAGTTATAGTGAATAGTATATAGCATATTTCAATCAATTAACCCAAACAGAATATGCATCGAGCAAGTATAAGTAGCATGCAGCACGTCAACAATTTTAATGTTCTATATTCTCCCCAATGGATGATTATGCAAGGATAAAGATTAATCCTTCATTTGGTTTTCACTCATCCTTTCAAAAAATATTTTAAAATTAATTTTATCATAATCATCTTTGGTTTCCAAAACAAACATGTATGCCCCTACGTGTGAGTCTAATACCAATCGTTATAACTATGTCATGGAGAAGATACTAATTGCTAAAGCAATACCACTAGTTATAAGGACATAATATTAGTTTTGAAATGAACATGATATCAAATATAAATTTACCAAGTTGTGCACATTGATACTAGTTAATATTATATTTTCCAAAAGATATAGCGGTAAATGCATGATATATGTATTTATATATTTATTTTCTCAGAGCCTAATGATTTTGAAATAAAGGACTCCCCTTAAGAATATGCGTTTTCTTTATAAATCAACTTGAGCAAAATTCAAAAATTTTCTTAGAAACGCACTCTAGTTTTAAGGAGTTTAGCATTAAGAAAATGATATTAGGTTATGTGCAAAGGTTTTAAAACAAAATTTTGGCAGCATTTTGTCTAAAGATGTAAGCAATCCATGAGAATCTGCCAGTATTCTAAATGAATACACACAACCAACCCCAAGGAGTTTTAACCATTAAATGCAAATGAGCCAAGCGTAAGTATTTAGATTTTAAGTATAAATCACATTTGCACACAACAAAGCACATCATCTCAATTGTTTTGGGCAAATCTCTACAGAAAATTAGGCAGCATGCCGGCTATAAATAGGACATTTCCCAAAATTAACCTGCACAAGAACGATTCTCAAACAGGCAGCATTTCAAGAGTAAGGCTTGCGAGAACCTATAGTCTACCAGCAGGCAATTCTCAACCACTGCATCCGCCATGTAGAAGGCTTTCTATACTAAGCATGTATTTTAACAGAGTAATCATTTAAACACAAACACATGCAAACCAAAGTACTGCATATATATATATATATATATATATATATATATATCATAGTATCTGTGTGTGTGTGTGGTGAATGTGAAAGTTAAATAGGAACAGATGTATAAGCTGTTTTAAGTATAGGTACATTCCAAATAAAAGAAATGTATCTAAATAAAATAACATAGATGATCAAATAAGGAGCTGTACAATGATGGACTGGATCCTCATGAGGCACTCCTAGGTCTCTCTGTCGTCATGATCATCATCTCCCTCCTCCCCACTCAACTCCATCTAGTCATCCTCACCGATATCCTCATTATTTATCTCTCGCATTCACTCACCAAGGAAGTGGAAGTTAGCTCGGACCTCAGACCGGAAATCAGTGAACTCACTGTAAAAGGAGTCAAGTCTAGCTTGAGAAGAAGATGCCTACTCAGTCATGGAGACTCGAAACTCTTGAAATGAGGCGGAGAGATCGGTGATGGTTGCTATGATCTCGGCGGTAGATGGTACATGGGGCAGCTCCTGCAGGACCTCTTGCACTCCCAGCTCTCTCTCATGTGTAGTAGGCAACCACATGTTGCCAGTCATCTTGTATCCTATCAACTTTAAGGTGGTGGAGTTGAAAACGTCAGATGGTCGTACTTTCTTGATGGTGGCAAGTGGTGACCTATTCAGTCTCTCCCTAACAAATATCCTAGATAAAATCCCACCATAGGGTAAAATGATCCTCTTTCCCATGGTTTTGACAAACATCCATCATAGGATTAATCAAGGCAGGTCTAGCTTCTTCCTGGTGAAGAGGCACCACATGACAAAGCTGTCCAAGTAGAAAACATGATCCCTCGATCCTGACTTGGGCAAAATGTTATAGGAGATCAGGTGGTGTACCACCTTTGCCTCTAAAGTCAAGGATCTGTAGCTGGGGGTATGGGTTAAATCAGTTACTGGATGTGCCATTACCAAGTTAACGAAGGTACTTATAGTGAAGTCCTGTCGGCTATCCAGGTGGAGGAAGAATCGGGGCAGATGAAGACGCCACGCTGGATATCAACCGTCTCCATCAGGTATGCATCATAGAAGTGGATGTCTGTCTCTAGCACCCCGGTGTAGTAGCCCTTGCCATCCTGGGCAAGGTTGGCATAAAAGAGCTGAACGAGAAGCAAGTACATCTCCCTGGGCTGAAAGGTGATGAGCTCGTACCATCCCTGATATTGAAACATTTCTAGAACATTGTTGAAGTGGGTTTGCATGAATTCTATATCGAGGACTTTTCCCAAAATGGGATCCTTTAGACGAAATACCCTCTTATATTTTATTCGCCGATTGGGTGTAGGAAACCATTGATCCAATGGAACACCCGCGGCAACATGTCTCTCTTCTCTGGCCATGGAAATGAATCTAACTGAAGGCCAAGGATAGATGTGAGAGAGAAAACTAGGAAGGCTCTCAAGGAAATGGAAGAAAATGAACCATTTTTTGCGAAGAACCATATATATCAGCGCGGTCCGGGCGCCTGAGCATTGGTTCGGTCGCTCGACTTGGGTCTATTTGTTCTTATTTTATCTGATTCTTGAGGCAAGAGACCCTATGGATTATCTGAAGGGGTTGGAACACTGAATTGGCTTTAAGGTAAGATTGGGACAAGATTTATGACTTTAATTCCAAACCTCAGAGCTGAACAATGGACTGAGTATGCTTAACGAATGATGTTCATATTTGAGCAAGGGGTTAAGCAATTTGAAGTTTAGATGCAAGGCACTTCTGCCATGTCCATTTAGGAGAGGATTTTTATTTAAACAGCCAATGATATATATTTAAACCAACAAGAATATTCATTTAGATCAGATTGGTTTTGTACTTGAATTTACATATTGGCTTAATTCTCCAAGATACTTGGTATGCTTTTGAATGGAGAATATACAAGATTTCATATTAATGAGCCCCAAGCCACTACCTAACCTTTTAGAGAATGTTACACCCTACAACTGATCCTAACTACTAAGGAAGAGTTATGTGATCATGTAATTTCTTGTTTGAGCAAGTCCTTCTTTTTCTTTCTTAACCATCCATACCATTTTTCTCCCTTTTGTATTTGATGGGTTAGGAGTTGGTGATTCTTTGACTTTCCATACTTGTTTGGGTTTCACACCTTTTCTTTTAAATGGGCAGTCAAATTTTGTGTGCCCCTTCTTTTTACATAAGATACATGTGGTGTGAGTGTATGGACTAGAGGAGGTACTAGCATAATGTTTCAATTCTTTTACAAAGTACCCCATGTATAGGTTCTTTCTTTTCTTATTTTCAATCCCATTATAACCTATACCTTCTTTATCTAAGGTCATCTTTTGTGCACCTAACAGTTTATCAAAGTTTTCCTTGCCTCTAGTGAACGTATAGATGATCTTAGATTGGTCTTCTATTTTCTTCTCTAGATCTTGAATTTTTGAGTTTTCCAAATTTTTGCAAACATTCTAAAGTTTCAAGAGTTCTTTAGACATATTGTTTGCTTTACTTTCAAGATCTGCAATCAAGTAATCTTTACTATCATCATTAAAAATTTTAGATTTCCAAATAGTTATCTCATTTTCTAATGATTCATTCTTGCTTTCTAGACTACTGATTTTCAAAATATTTTCTCTTTCAGCAAGAACTTTAGAGTCACATTATTTCATGCATGCTTCATACTTGTTTTCCAAAACATAGTATTTCTTATTACATTTAACAAGTAACTTATGAGTCCTAAGATATTCAATTTGCAATTCCTCATAAGTAGGCATGCTTTCACTATCAGTGCTATCGTATGATTTAGTATCAGATGCAGTATTCAAATCAACACAAGAATCATGCTCATATTCATCTACTAAGACAGAAGGAGTTGAAATAACCTCATCATTGGTTAAAGCTACATAACACAGGTTACCTTCCTTAAGATCAGTGGAGCCTGAGTCGCAATGAGAGATGACTCCCTTTTGCATGGATGCACCATATCTCCACTCAAGTTCGTCCTAAATTTGCTTAGCACTACTACAGGCCATAACATCACATAAAACATTAGAATTTAAAGCATGCAGTAAGGTATTCATGGCATCAAAGTTTACCTGTACCAAGTCCCTATCATGATCATTCATTTCAAACTCAGATTTAGGAACATCAGTACACCCAAAAGACTATCACCCTGATCAATGACTTTCCAAAATTTCCAGTTTAAAGCTTTTAAATACACAGTCATTATAAATTTCCATATAGCATAATCAATACCACTGAATACAGGTGGGTGTGTGACTAATCTTCCCTCACAGGAAGGGGATGCACTTACACGAGCCATCATGATCTTTTACTAAATAACTTCTAATTCTAAGTAATGAGACTCTAATACCAATTGATAGTTATTGTGCAACCCCAAGAGGGGGGGGGGTGAATTGGGTATTTAAAAATTTAATGCCTAGGTCTACTGATTTTAACAACAATGTAATTTGTCCTAGGGTTAGTCTATGTAATCGTCAAACACACATACACGTGCAGTAAATGTAAATTCTAAAAATGTAAAGAACACGCACGGTATGTTATCGAGGTTCAGCCAACTGTGTCTACGTCCTCGCCTTGGCCACACCAGCACAAGGATTACCACTATAATGCTCTCTTAAACGGGTGGAGCGGCACCTATACAACCAAATCAATTCAAGGGGCTGACCTCAACCGACACGCCTTAACAGGATGGTACACCTAACTTTCCTAACCGAGCCTAAGCCAATCCAGAATTATTCCATAAGGCTAATCTCCCTCTTCAGGCCTGTGCCTGGAATACAACCAATGTGTATAAATTGTTTGTACATGTAAATGCACTTCAACACAAGCATATGTGTGCAACAATATAGCTCAATCAATAATGCAAGCACAAATGATATGTAAATATGCCCAGTGCTATAATGTGTGCTAAACACTCAATCACGTATATATATTTTCAATCCAGATCTAGAGTGTATATCTAAGCTAGATTTGAAACACACTATTTGAATATCACAAAATCAGATCAGGGTTTCAAATATGCTAAGCAAGATAAATCAAACAAACTCAATAGGATATTTCAATGTATAAAGCTCAATGGAGTTGTTTGAAAGACTAGCTTTTGTAAAGGATTTTTGCACACAAAATCTAGGTTTAGGTAACTTGCAACAATGATGCAAGAACCAAAACCATCAAAGTTTTTCCACACTAGATTTATCAAATGAAATTAGTGGAAGAACTTTTAGGCTATACTCTCAAGTAAAATCAATTAATCAATGTATCAAGAGAGAGTATTAGCTAGAGAGATTTAAGCACAATAGCCTTATAGAGATGCTCACAATGCTTAGAGAAAGAGAATGAGGAGTATGTGAGTGTTTGCAATAAATATTTGGCTAATATAGGGTTTTTAGGGTTTTGAGAGTTGAGAGAATTTTTGCCCTAATCAAGTTTGCTAATCTTTGCTAATTAAGATAAATGAACTGGTATATATAGGCAAGGAGGATTTTTTGACCGTTGGGGACATAATGGGTTTAATTAGAATTGTATAAAAGACCATTAAGAAAATTAACCTAGTTTACCCCATTTAAAAATCAGTAAAAATTATTTTGACCTGTAAGGTTCGGGTGCCTGAATAGACCCAATCAAAAATTCAACTCTAAGAGGTTCGGGTGCCCGAGTTGAGGACCGATTGGCTGAATCAAACTCAGTAGCCAAATGTCTGAGGTTCGGGTGCCCGAAGCTGAGTTTGGTTAACCGAACCGGGTAGTTCGGTCATCCGAGCCTCTATTTGAACGTAGACAAACGGTCGCCCGAGTAGTTGAAAAAGTGCTCTGAAAAGCATTCGGGTGCCCGAGGAAGATACGTTCAAAAGAGGTTCGGTCGCCTGATGCTAAGTCAACATGTTCACTTGTTCGGTAGCCTGAGCCGCTTTACACGGTATGGGTTCAGCTGCCCGAACCCTCTCAACCTTTCCAATTTTCAGTCCAATTTTTGCCACTTGTAAATCCCCTGATATAGAGATGATAATGGGGACTTTTTTTTGCATTTGTTTAGAGACCTAAGGACTTTCTATCCAATTAGGAAAAATCCCTAAGGTTTGTGCAGGTACTTAAAGTCCAACTGTGGTCATTTTGAGCATACCTACCTACCATGCATGATGCAAATTATTACAAGCCATAGACGCACACAGTTCATAATAAATTACATCCTAGAATGAAGAAATAATCAAATGAATAATAAATACAACGCATATATCTTCATTCTTTGGCACGAACACCTCATGCCATCATGATATGTCTTTCAGTCCTAAAGTGCACACAAGGTGAACCTGCGTGTAATTCTCAGTACAACCATTAGTACCAAGAGTATTTGTCATAATCAAAACTGGGTGTGACCAATGTGGTCAACAAAGAGATCCTCATCTTCTGGTTCCCAGTGAGGAGTCAGCCGTGGTTCATGGAAGAGAGGTGACTATTACAGAAGACAAGAGATAGGAGACCGAGAATCATGATTTTTACGGTGTGCAGCCATCTCCAGCTTGCCTGTCTTGCAGGAAGAGATGCCTTGGGGAGTGACGTGCTGGGAGAGGTGTTTGCTACAGGTGTGGGGAGCCAGGACATATGATGAGGGAGTTTCAAGCTCATATTGGTGCTGCTTCTACTCTTAGACCTACTCGAGGACGCTACCATGCGCCACGTGGAGGCTAGCAGCGAAATATGGCCCGAGCCAGGGTTTTTGCTCTGATGCCGAATGATGTTGAGGCAGCCAACGATGTGGTGATAGGTACGGTTAGTATGTTTTCATTTAAAGTTATTGCACTTTTTGACTCAGGGGCCACGCACTCGTTTGCATATGTGGAATGTGTTAAATTGTGTGGGGCTAAAACACAGACACTAGATATTGAATTATTAGTAGCTACACCGACTGGGTCAGTAGTGAGATGTAGTAGGGTGCTTCGTGGTTGTCCAGTTGATGTTTAGGGTAGGACTCTATCTGCTGATTTGGTAGTGTTAGACATGCATGGGTTTGATATTATTTTTGGCATAGATTGGCTAGCAACTAATTTTACCAGTATAGAATGCCATGCGAGAGAAGTAATCTTTAGACCGCCAGGGAGACCAGAATTCAAATTTACAGGATCACGAGTGCAATCTCTACCTTAGATTGTTTCAGCTGTTCAGGCGAGGAGACTGCTCTTGAGTGGTTTTCAAGGATTCGTGGCCTTCATTAAGGAACAACAAGGAATGAAATGAAGCTCACCAGTACGCTAGTAGTAAAGGAGTTTACTGATGTGTTTCCAGATGAATTACTGGGTTTGCCACCTGATCATAAGGTAGATTTTCCCATTGATCTACTTCCAGTACAACGCCGATATTTAAAGCACTGCACCAAATGGCGCCAGTAGAGTTGGCAGAAATGAAAGATCAGTTGCAGGATTTGCTTGATAAGGGCTTCATACGACCTAGTGTATCTTTGTGGGGAGCTCTCGTGCTGTTCGTGAAGAAGAAGGACAGGTCTATGAGGATGTGCATAGATTATAGGGAGATTAATAAAGTGACCATCAAGAACAAGTATCCTCTACCCCGTATAGATGATTTGTTTGACCAGCTCCAGGGTACACGGGTATATTCTAAGATCGACCTCAGGTCAGACTATCATCAAGTAAAGGTAAGAGCAGAAGATGTATCGAAGACGGCTTTCAAGACTAGGTATGGGCATTACGAGTTCCTTGTTATGCCATTTGGTTTAATGAATGCTCCAGTGATATTTATGGATTTGATGAATAGGATCTTTCATCCATATTTAGATCAGTTTGTGGTTGTTTTCATTGATGATGTACTGGTCTATTCGAGGAGCTATGAGGAGCACGAGATACATTTGAAGCAGGTTTTGCAGATGCTTAGGGAGAAGAAGTTGTATGCAAAGTTCAGTAAATGTGACTTTTGGCTCGAGAAAGTTGTGTTTTTGGGGCATGTTATCTCAGGGGACGGAATTTATGTGGATCCTAGTAAGATCGAGGTGGTAGTGAATTGGGCTAGACCGAGGAACGTATAGGAGATTAGGAGTTTCTTTGGGTTAGCCGGATATTACCATAGTTTTGTCGAGGGATTCTCATCTATATCAGGGCCTCTGACACAACTGACTAGGAAGAATGCCAGATTTGAATGGGACGACAGTTGTGAGCAGATTTTTCAGGAATTGAAGCAGAGACTAGTCACAACACTAGTACTAATCATCCTGTTTGGGGGTTAGGGTTATACTATCTATGGTTATGCGTCTTTGAAGGGACTTGGCTGTGTATTGATGCAGCATGGTAGAGTAGTGGCGTATGCGTCTAGACAGTTGAAAGAATACGAAAAGAACTACCTTACCCATAATCTTGAATTAGCTGTAGTGGTATACGCATTGAAAATTTGGAGGCATTACCTGTACGGCGAGCAGTGTTAAATTTTCTCTGAACACAAGAGCTTAAAGTATTTCTTCACCTAGAAGGAATTGAATATGAGACAGAGAAGGTGGTTAGAGTTGATTAAGGATTTTGACTGTACTATCAGTTACCACCTAGGGAAAGCAAATGTGGTAGCTGATGCAATGAGCAGGAAGTCTGGGGAACTAGCATTGACGGCCATGGAGATCCAACGTCTGATCATGATGGATCTAGAGAGACTCGGCATTGAATTGATTGAGAGTAATCCTTTAGTATGTATCGCTAGCCTAGTGGTATAGCCTACTCTACAGGAAAGAATTAAAGCTGCCCAGAAAGAAGCGTGGTTAGGGGGAGGAATTTAAATTGCGGATGACGGATCTTTGCAGTTTCATTCCAGATTATGCGTTCCTACCGATATTGACATTAGGAAGATTATTTTGGAGGAGGCTCATAGATCTTTGTTTACGATTCATCCCAGTAGTACAAAAATGTACAGAGATTTGCAAAAGAGATTGCTGAGTACGTAGTCCACCAGAGGCCAGCGGGTCAGTTGTAGCCATTATTTATCCTAGAGTGGAAGTGGGATCATATATCCATGGACTTCATTTTAGGGCTACCTTCGACATCGCATGGCCAGAATGCAATTTGGGTGATAGTAAACCGGTTGACCAAGACCGCCCATTTCCTCCATATCAAGACCAGCTATTCCCTTAACTTTTTAGCGGAGATTTACATCCAGGAGATAGTTCATTCTCATGGAGTGCCCGTATCTATTGTGTCAAATCAAGATCTGCGTTTCACGCCACGATTCTGGAGAAGCTTGCAGGAAGCTCTAGGGTCTCAGGCATCATTTAGCATGACGTTCCATCCTCAATCAGATGGGCATACTGAGAGGACGATACAGATACTAGAAGATATGCTCTGAGCATGTATATTAGATTTTGGGGGTAGTTGGACTCAGTTAATGCCGCTGGTGGAATTCGCATATAGTAATAGTTTTCAGGCCAGCATTGGTATGACACCGTTTGAGGCACTGTACGGTAGGAGATGTTGATCTCCTTTGTATTGGGATGAGATGGGTGAGCCCCAAGTTGTGGAACCAGAGCTGATACAGCAGGCGTATGATAAAGTTTGGCTCATCAGGGATAGAATCAGTGCAGCTCAGAGCTGACAGAAGAGTTATGCCGATCATCGCCGTAGGAATTTGGAGTTCGATGCGGGTGATCATGTACTTTTGAAGATAGCTCCGTTAAAAGGGGTTATGAGATTTGGTAGGAAGGGTAAACTTAGCCCTAGGTTTATTGGTCCGTTTGAGATTTTAGAGAAAGTGGGGTCGGTGGTCTATAGGTTAGCTTTGCCACCTACATTATCCAGGATGCATGACATATTCCACGTATCTATGTTGAGGAAATACGTCCCAGATCCTTCTTATATTATCAGCTATGGTGAGTTAGAGTTCAGTGATTCACTAGTTTATAAGGAGGTACCAGTGCAAATTATGGACAAAAGAGAATAGGAACTACGTAATAAGAAAATTCCTTTGGTAAAGGTTCTATGGAGGAATCATGCAATAGAAGAGGCTTCATGGGAGCTTAAGGAACAGATCAGACAGAAGTACCCACAATTGTTCAAAGAAGTTTAGATGTAATTGGAAAATGTAAGTAAATATGTAGTATTTCTTTTGCAGGTACATGTAATGCTATAGTTAATAAGTGGTATTTTAGTTTTGGGGGAATTTTCTTTTGGTTTATGTAATCTCCTAGGACTTGGAATGTAACCACGGTATTCTTCCGCCATAAGTGAGGGTAAGTAATAAAATAAGTAGACCATTTTGCCTTTAAGGGATGATGAATTATATGAATAGTAAATTTCGAGGACGAAATTTTATAAGGAGGGGAGAATGTAATGACTCGAAAAATGATGGTATTTAAATAATAAAGAGGGAGGGAAATGGAAACAGTATAGAAGGAGGTAGCTGACTTCGTCGATAAACGCGAAGCACTTTGGGATGCAATGACCTAGGAAATTTATCAGGTTTTCACCGACAAACACACGGGATTCGTCGACGAGGGTACAAGAGGGCCTTGTCGACGAAGACAAGTTTCGTCGATGAGAAGATACCGAGAGAGGATTTTTGGAAGTCTGAAATTCATCGACGAGGGTGCAGGTTCGTTGACGAACTTTCTGCAGGACTCGTCAACGAGGTGACGTGTCTCATCGACGGATTTGGCCCTATAAATAGCAAAAAATCAAATTTTTAACGCAGAAAATTAGAAATTTCTCTTTCTCTCTCTCTCTCTCTCTCTCTCTCTCTCTCTCCCTACAGTTTCTCTCTTATCTCTCTTCGATTTTGGCTCCGTCGTTCACCGGTTCGACAATCTGAGGCCACCACGACACTCCTAAGGAAGGTCTCTCCAAATCTGCCAGAGCGGATTATTGGTGGAAGCAAGTTGAAATTCATCTCTAAGTTGAGGTAAGACTTTTTATTCAAAATTTGGTCTTTTCATAGTTGAAGGAAACGATGTACTCGAATAAATACTGAAGTTTAGTTCTGGGAGTTATCATTTTCAAGGTATTTATCATTTTCAAGGTATTGCTCAGGGTTTCCTATGGGTGTAAGACCAGTATTATAGAGGGACTTTTCAGTTGCCAGGTATGGGGATAAATTAAAACAGTTATTTTCCATTGAAATTACTATTATTTAATAGTAGAATAATTTTCAGAAAGCATGTGATTATATATGAGTATAATTGAGAAAATGTATATTTAAGAAAATACTGCAATTGTACAGGAAATGTGTTTTCAGAACGGAATATAAGGTTTCATTCAATTCGTGTGGCATGAATATTATTTTATATATATATATATTATACCATGTTAAGTTAGATTTACAAGATAAAGCATGTTGACATATATTTTAAGGAATAACATGATAAACACAGTAAATTATGATTTCAGAATATATGATATGTTCAGCGCAAGACTGTAATTGATGATCGGTGCAAGGCAAAAATTACTCATGTTATTCGGTGCAAGGTCGCATTTATTCTATTATTTGATTTACGATAAACAATGTATGTTTATGTACTATATGTTATCAGAACCCAGATGTTAGTTTAGTACAGTTTCAGGAGCACGGTACCGTAGCTTATAGATCAGATATCTATGATCAAATTGGTGCTAACCACCCCACGAGGGGGTGGGAGATGGATAGTCGATGTGACTTCTAGTATAGAGTTGTAGACGTCCACCTGGAAGCTCGGACCAGGGTGTGGCAGGCCCATTGTACTTACAAACATTTTTGACTTGGCAGTGGTCGGCCACCCATTGTCGGGTCCCACCTTTGGGCTGCACAACCCGTCATTGGGGGGGGGGGTAATACATGACATCAGCTAGCTATACATCCTGGGTAGTTTTCAGTATTATAGATTATATCAGATAATACATGATTAGTATGATTACTTGGAAATATGAAATTATATGTTTATCTAACCATATTACCATTTATGTTTTATGGTATATGAAATGTACAGTATATGTATTACAACATTAAAAATTCATGTTGCCTCACAGCTGATTTTAATTTATTTACCCTTACTGAGAGGTGTCTCACCCTAAGTTTAAATTATTTTAGGAAACTCGGAGAGACTGGCGAGTCAGGGTCGCCGCTGAGTGAATTGAGCTTCCCTGCTAGAAGGGTAAGTTTCGATTTAGGATCAGGAGATTTTTGTTGTAAGATCCTAGGTTTATTTTTATGTTTTGGAGATTGTATATAAACACAGTATCTTTGGGAATACAGTAGACTCTAGAATTATGTAATATATGGTTGATGAATGTAATTTACATTTATTGCTGCCTAAATTCCGCTGTGTATGACAGGTGTCCCCGTCAACCACGAGTTCGGGTTGACTATTTTATTTATTATGTTTAATTATATATTAAGATAAGTAGGACGTTACATAATTCCTCACAACACTCCCTCACGTGTTTGCACTCAAATTATGTCACTCACACTCGTGTTTCACTCTTAAATTGGATTTTTCCCGATATTAGTCTCACACTCACTTACCTTTTCCACTCAGTTAGAATTGGTGTATTCTCAAGAGAGGGGGTGAATTGGAATTTAAAACTTTTTCTCCTAGGTTAATTTATCCAACAATAGTATATACACAACCTAGGGTTAGTCTATGCAATTTCCAAATGCGTAGATAAATATAATGTGGAAATTAAGTCATACCCATCATTCATACCATAACATATACGTGCGGTAAATATAAAGTGCTGAAATGTAAACAGACACACGATATGTTATTGGGGTTCGGCCAACTGTGCCTACGTCCCTGCCTCTAACTCGCAAGCCCTAGGATTCCACTAATACCTCACTTAAGGGTGGAGCGACACCGATTACAACTAGGTCAATTAGCACAAGACTGACCTCAACCTTAACCAAGTCAATTAGTGGGGCTGACCTCAACCTATACGCCTTAACAGGATGGTGCACCTAGCTTTCCTAACCGGGTCTAAGCCAATCCAGGACTATTCCAGGGCTAGTCTCCCTCTTCAGGCCCGTGCCTAGAAATACAATAGATATGTATTACAATCAATTGGTACAGTGATTGTGCTTTCGTATAATGCAGATATGCACCCAAATACGCGCAATTACATACACCACAAATGATATAATATGTAAGCTCAATGTGGTATAGTTTTTCAACTCTCAGATATATATATATATATATATATATTTACTATCAGTGTAATGAGTGCGTGAGAGTATCAATCAAGCAATCTTTGTATCACAAGATATTCAGGCAAGATGTTCACACAAAGATACTAGCCAAACAATATATATGTATATTTCAATGAGCGGATTTTCTCAATCGTATGATGTTCTAGTAATGTATATGTTTGGTTTGCAAAAGATGTGTAATCTTTGTATTTAGTAAATAATATATGAGTGAATGAATATTGCGATAAGGATAACTATCTCATAAACAAATATATCTTCAAATATATTTTTCAATATAAAGCACAATAGATATTTGAAAATGATTATGAAAAGATTTTGCAACCAAAATACTATACGATCTTCTCAAGATATTACAACGAATAAACAACCTTAGAAGATCAAATAAAAGTCTTCTTAGGAGAGACTTATTAACAAAGTCCCTTAAGAATACTTAGGTTTGACTCTCATTAAAATCGTATCAAACAAGCAGAACAAGGAGAATAAACCTTTCCAAACAAACACTCAATCAACTTACAGAGAGTTTAGACAATAAGAGAAGGTAAGTATGAGTGGTTGGGGCTTAGATATGAGTATTATAGGATTTGGAAATTTCAGAGAATTTCTCCAAATCAAAGTGGCTAATCTCCTCTTAATTTGCACAAATGATCTCATATATATAGACATGGGAAGAGATATGACCGTTAGGGACTTATTGGGTATTATTAGGAAAGTTTAATGACGTTTCAAATATTTTAACCCTGTTTAAAAAAAGTTTAAGTGCAGTAAAAATCAGGGCAACTTGAGAGGTTTGGTCGACCAGAACATGTTCGGTCGACCAGGACTCATATGGTTCGGTCGACCAGGGCCACTTTGAACTGGTTGGTTCGGTCAACCAGACCATTGGGATTTTTCTCGAGGACCCTCGGTCAACCAGGTAGTTGGAGTACAATTTTTGCTCGGTCGACCAGGTGGTAAATTTTTTGACCAAAGAGGGTTTCGGTCGACCAGGGGGTTTTGAACTACACAGGTTCGGTCAACCAGGGCCTTGGTCAACTATTGACCCAGACCTATTTTGGTCGACTAGGGCAAAATGAACTGCCTTGGCCAGTCGACCGAAAGTGCACCAAGTGTGCATTTCGGTCCCGTTTCAAAACATACAAACCCTATTCAAGTTCCTAATACATGCAATTGTAAAGGTGAGTGTCCTAAGGTCACTTGGGTTCCAATTTTGAATACACGGAAAAAGTCAGGTATTGCTCGACTAAACCCTAAGGTTATTCTCATTTTATGGTTTGTTTGAGCTTACGTAATATCATGCATGTGAAGTGTGTGAGATTATTACAAACCAAAGACCCTAATTAACTATTACAGACCAATTCTGTAAATGAAATACATATTACAACACTGAATATAATAAATTGGTCTTTAGGCTTTACTTGCTTTGTACCCATCTTGATCTTAACAATCTTAGTTCCTACACAAAACTTCAAACACCCATTAGATACAATGAGTATTTGTCATAATCAAAACCGGGCGTGACCTATAAGGTCAACATTCTCCCTCTTTTTGATGATGACAAATACAATTGGCAAAAAAATAAGGTTAAGCCTAAGAAGGCTCCCCCTCACAATATGCATCCAATGTATTTTTAAACAAAATTCCTACCCATTAGTTTTGCCTCTTTCTACTTCTTTCCATCTCCCCCTTTTGACAACAGAAAAAAGGGTCATTTGAATTAAAATCCTAGGCAATGGGTGATTATTATATTTATACAAGAATAATTTTGGAAAGACTTTTTGAAAATTTCGGTAGAGTGTCGTTTGTAAATCGAACTTTCCAAAAGAAAACCTGTATAAGTGTAACCTGTTTGAGTTGAAATTTCCTAACAATTTATCCACAACTACTCAAACAGTTCAGTATGGTCCAATCAGGCAAGTAGAATATCAATATGATTATGAATTGGACAAATTGTGCAACACAGATGATAATCGATGTAATCATGCTATAGAAGTATGAAGTGTGCACATAGAGACATGAGTTGCTTTACAAAGTCTAAAACAATGAGAAATACCAACAATGATAAGTAGTTAGACTTGTAAAAACCACTCAAGATTCCTTAAGTAGCTAATGATTATGTGAAGATGAGTTTTAATTTTCATTTAGTTTTCACTCATCCTTTCAAAAAGATTTTAAATGCAATTTCATCATAATCATGCTTGATGGCCAAAATAAATCCATATTTTTGAGAGATATATAGCGATAAAAGCATGATGACCTGGTATCAAATGCTACAAATATACAGTTAAGAATACATACATGTTTCTTAGGGCCTAATGATTTTGATATAAGTGGCTCCCCCTAAGAATGAGCATTTTGGTCCAATTGCTCCAAATATATATATATATATATATATATATATATATATATATATATATGTGCACAATCAGCCTCAAGGAATTTTAATATTTCAATGCAAATGAGTTAACTGTGACATATTTAGATTTTGCACACATAGGAATGTTTCAAACATTTTGGGCAAATATCTACAGAAATTTCAGCAGCATGCCGGCTGTAAACAGGACATTTGCCAAAAATTTTACCTGCACAAAAACAGTTCTGAAATAGACAGTATCATAGGAGTAAGGCATGCAAGAACCTATTATCTACCAGCAGGCAATACTCAACAACTGCATCCGCCATGCAGTAGGTATTCTATACTACTCATTAATTTCAATAAGATAAACATTTAACCACAAGCACATGCAAATCAAGGTACTACTGATATATATCATAATTAAATAGGGTAGTATATCATAGTATCATGAGAATACAAAATAAAGTAAAAGCTGTTTTTATTTAGTACAGACCAGATGAAATAAGATAAAATAGAAAGAATTAAAGCCACGCAATTTGATCTGTAGACAACTCTAGAGTCTAGAACTCCCCCCTATCATCTCCTCCATCACCACCATCACCAATATCAAAGTCGAAGTCCATGGTCATCTGGTCTCTCTCATCCTGCATCTCTTGAATGCGGTCATTTAGCTCACTGAAGTTGATTGTCATGGACCGCTCCAAATTTGTAAAGTGACTGACAGCAGAGATGGAGAACTACTGGAACTCCTCACAAAGTGCAGTGGATGATGATGCCAAGTCCTGCAAGTCTGACTGGATTGATCCTTGAAACTATGCGAACGATTCAGACAAACTGGTGATTGCAGCCATAAGATCCAAGTTTGATGGCTGCGGAGGCTGTGGTGGCTTCTGTGGGGCCTCTTCCTGCGCTCTTGCTCCCCAAGAAGGCACCTAGATGTTCCCAACAAGCTCGTACCCCATCAGTGGGTCACGCCAGAGAAGATATCGGCAGGTCGTCTTCTCTTCAATGAAGCCACATTTGAGCACGTGACTCCAATATTCCTAAATAGCTTGTTTAGGATGCCCCCATACGACATTATGATTCAGTGGGGCCAATTGTCTTAGCCATCATCCACCTAATTATCAGGTTGGGTAGATCCAATCTCTTCCGGGCGAACAGACACCACATGATAAAACAGTCCAAAAATGACATGTGCACTCTAGACCTTGCCTTGGGTAGCACATTGTATGTGATCAGGTGGTGCACGACCTTAGCCTCTAAAGTAAACTGTATGTACTGTGGAGGATGGTTCTGGCTAGTAGTGCCAGGGTTAGACAGGGTCAGGTTTGCGAATGTGGCGACTGTGAATTCCTGTTCGAAGATTCAGGAATTTAGCACATCGGGGCACTTAAAGTCTCCACGGTCAATATCGAGGACATCTGAGATATACTGGGCATCAAAGCGCACATCTATCCTCAATACACGGGAGAAGTACCCGTTTTCATCGTTATCCAGATTGGCGTAAAACATCCTAACGTAGGTTGGGTAGTGACCCCCAGGCTGGTAGGAAATGAATGTTTTCCACCCCTAATACTCGAACATATCCAATACGTTGCTAAAGTATTGATTCATGAAGTCCAAATCGAGAATCTTACCTAATATTGCCTCCTTGGGACGGAACTCCCATATGTATCGGACTTTGCACCTCTCTGAAAGAAAATACTCATCCTCGACGTGTGCAATGTCGTGGGCTTCAATATGTGCCATGGCGGTAAGGATGTGAGGTTTGGATGCTTGGAAATACAAGAAAGGGGTGAAAGATCTCTCAAGAAATTCGCGCGAGTGAGCTGCAAATGAAGAAACCATATATATATATATATACCATAGCTCGATCGACCAGAAGTAGATACGGTCGACCGACGCTTGAAATTCCCCAGGCACTGACACAGTTCAATTGACCGAGGAGAAAATGTACTAGGATGGTCGGTTGACCGAAAGGGTATACTGTACCATGTTTGGTCGACCAGGGGAAAATCAAAACTTTCGGTCGACCGTGGGGATGTGGTTACTGAGTTTTGGTCGACCATGAAGGTCAAAGTCAACATGGTCGGTCGACCGAGAGATTTTACACCTGCAATGCTCGGTCGACCGAGCATAGTGTATTTTCCTGATTTTTCTTCATTTTGACCCAAAGTTTCCCCTTAGGTCCAGATTTGATATATTACAGCATAAATATGATTCTTAGGGATTCTTGGTGAAGAGATATTGCTCAAATGAGGTGCGTACCAAGAATTGACTTATTGACCTATTTGGGGCACCGAGCACTAAGGAGTATGAGGCTTTTCTTAAATTGTGCTCTTTGGTGATTGGAGAGTATCCTACAGAGATGATGCCATAGAGGAGCAAGGATACATACCAATGAATGAGTGATATCTCACAAAGTATGATCGTGGTTTGGTGAGGACTTCCTACGGATGAGATAGACCAAAATTAAAGGATTTGCAGCTTAAATTCAAAGGGACCAATTCCCTAGAGGATACCTCTAATTTGGTTATAGCTATGAGAAGAAATCAATATGCATTAGTCATTTATGATCAATGGTGCTTTAAGCCTAGAGTGATAACTTGATTTTGATTTAGGCTTTTCATATTCAAAAGTGGATTTAGGGTATAGTGATGATGGAACCCTAACCCTCAATTTAGTGCAATGGACGACAATGGCTTAACTTAGAGTATTATATTTATGCACGAGTTAAGCATTTGAAAATATTTTACCTAGCAAAGATGCTTAGTCCATTTTGAGGTGGAATTTATCCAATTTCTGAATTGGCTTGCTATTCTTTCAATTCTTAGTAAGGCAAGAGAGCATAGTAAATACATATACTAAGAATTTTCATTTTTAAGCACAAACCACCTCCTAAGCCTACATTCGTCACAACCCCTAAACCTAAGAACAAAGGAAGGAGAACAAGAATGTATCTTCAATTTGAATTCGTTTTTCCTTAAGTCCTACGGGGTTTGCTTCACTGATTATCCATTTCATTTCCTTTTCTAGCACTCTGGCATTTCTAAGTAAGCAATTAAACCATGTATGCCACACAGTTTTGCAAAATAAACAGGTATGGAGAATACGTAAGGGATTGTGCTTATTTATTCCATTTTTCTTCAGTAAGGTTAGACTTTTGGTTCTATGTAAGCAACTTGAACCCTTTTTGAAACGAATTTTCCTTTTAGGTCCAAAGGGTTTATTATGATTATTCTTATCATTTATAGCTTTGAGTGTAAATCTAGAATGATCATCTATTTCTTCATCTAAGCATGCAATTTTCAATATTTTCTCAATCCTTTTCATTTCAAGAATAGCATGAAAATTTTCTGACCCCTTTAATTGTTTTGCTATTCTTTTGTTCTCACTCTTCAAAAATATTTTATGCTTAGAAATTCTAACTAGAAACTTGTGCATTTTCAATAGTGTCTTTTCTAGTTTTTCAAGCGACAACATGCTTTTAGTATTCAATTCAGCACATGATTCATCAAAAGAATTAACACAATAGTTTTCATATGAATCATTGCATGCATGTTCAACAGTTTTATCATAAAATTCAAGAGATGATTCATTCCATAATATACTGTAACATTCAATATATGAATCATCACATACATCATTATCGGAATTATTATGATATTCAACAGATGATCCAGCATTTGATACATCACTTGAGCAAACAGATGATTCATCATAAGATTTTTCATAGTAAACATCGCATGAACCATTTACAGTATTATCAACAGATGATTCAGTATATGACCCATCACAACATTCATTACAAAAACCATCAAATGAGCTAGAGTGAGAATCATATACCTCTTCGTTGATTTTTAGCTCATGATTTACCTCCTTCTAATCATTTGAGCCTGGAGCATTCGGAGGAGTTACTATCTCCTTTTCCTGGGATTCTCCATATTTCTTTTCTAGTTCATCCCAGATTTCCTGTGCAGTCTGACATGCCACAAACTCAACAAAAATATCAGAATCTAACGCAAGACATAACATGTCCTTGGCATTAGAACAAATCATATTAAAATCAGTCTCATTTATTTGTGCACATTTTCCTTTAGCAGTCACAAGCAAGACCCTCCAGTCCATAGATTTCAAAAATATGGTCATTCTAACTTCCATATGGTGTAGTCGACACCACAAAACACTGGAGGACTAGAAAGTGACTGTCCCTCATCGAATGGGGATACACCAATGTGAGCCATTGCAATCTTTTTGCAAAAACATTTGAGTCAAGTGCAATGAGGCTCTGATACCAATTGTTAGAATTGGTGTATTCCCAAGAGGGGGGGTGAATTGGAATTTAAAACTTTTTCTCCTAGGTTAATCTATCCAACAACAGTATATACACAACCTAGGGTCAGTCTATGCAATTTCCAAATGCGTAGATAAATATAATGTGGAAATTAAGTCATGCACATCATTCATACAATAACATATATGTGCGGTAAATATAAAGTGCTAAAATGTAAACAGACCCACGATATATTATCGGGGTTCGGCCAACTGTGCCTATGTCCCCGCCTCTAGCTCACAAGCCCGAGGATTCCACTAATAGCTCACTTAAGGGTGGAGCGACCCCGATTACAACTAGGTCAATTAGCATAGGACTACCTCAACCTTAACCAGGTGAATTAGCGGGGCTGACCTCAACCTACACGCCTTAACAGGATGGCGCACCTAGCTTTCCTAACCGGGTCTAAGCCAATTTGGGACTATTCCAGAGCTAGTCTCCCTCTTCAGGCTCGTGCATGAAAATACAATAGATGTGTATTACAATCAAATGGTACAATGATTGTACTTTCGTGTAAAGAAGATATGTACCCAAATACGTGCAATTACATACACCAAAAATGATATAATATGTAAGCTCAATGTGGTCTAATTTTTCAATTCTCAGATATATATATTTACTATCCGTGTAATGAGTGCGTGAGAGTATCAATCAAGCAATCTTTGTATCATAAGATATTCAGGCAAGAGGTTCACACAAAGATACTAGCCAAACAATATATATGTATATTTCAATGAGCGGATTTTCTCAATCGTACGATGCTCTAGTAATGTATATGTTTGGTTTGCAAAAGATGTGTAATCTTTGTATTCAACAAATAATATACGAGTGAATGAATATTGCAAAAAAGATAACTATCTCATAAACAAATATCTCTTTAAATATATTTTTCAATATAAAGCACAATAGATATTTGAAAATGATTATGAAAAGATTTTGCAACCAAAATACTATACGATCTTCTCAAGATATTGCAATGAATATACAACCTCAGAAGATCAAATAAAAGTCTTCTTAGGAGAGACTTATTAACAAAGTCCCCTAAGAATACTTAGGTTTGACTCTCAATAAAATCATATCAACCAAGCAGAATAAGGAGTGTAAACCTTTCCAAACAAACACTCAATCAACTTACAGAGAGTTTAGACAATAAGAGAAGGTAAGTATGAGTGGTTGGGGCTTAGATATGAGTATTATAGAATTTGAAAATTTTAGAGAATTTCTCCTAATCAAAGTAGCTAATCTCCCCTTAATTTGCACAAATGATCTAATATATATAGACATGGGAAGAGATATGACCGTTGGGGACCTATTGGGTATTATTAGGAAAGTTTAATGACGTTTCAAATATTTTAACCCTGTTTAAAAAAAGTTTAGCTGCGGTAAAAATCAAGGGAACCCAAGAGGTCCGGTCGACTAGGACTCATATGGTTCGGTCGACCCGGGCATTTTTGAACTGAGTGGTCGGTCGACCAAAAGTGGGCGATTTCCCATTTCTCCGAAGTTCAGTCAGCTGGGCCACTTTGAACTGGCTAGTTCGGTCGACTAGATCGTTGGGATTTTTCCCGAGGAACCTTAGTCGACCAGGTAGTTGGAGTACAATTTTTGCTTGGTTGACCACGTGGTCAATTTGTTGGCTAGAGAGGGTTTCGGTCGATCGAGGGGTTTTGAACTACATAGGTTCGGTCGACTAGGCCTTGGTCAACTGTTGACCCAGGCCTATTTTGGTCGACCAGGGCAAAATGAACTGCCTTGGTCGGTCGACCGAAAGTGCACTAAGTGTGCATTTCGGTCCCGTTTTGAAACATACAAACCCTACTCAAGTGCCTAATACATGCAAGTGTAAAGGTGAGTGTCCTAAGGTCACTTGGGGTCCAATTTTGAATACACCGAAAAAGTCTGGTGTCGGTCGACTAAACCCTAAGGTCATTCTCATTTTATGGTTTGTTTGAGTTTATGTATTATCATGCATGTGATGTGTGTGAGCTTATTACAAACCAAAGACCCTAATTAATTATTACAGACCAATTATGTAAATAAAATACATATTACAACACTGAATATAAATTAGGCTTCAGGCTTTACTTTTGTGCCCATCTTGATCTTAACAATCTTAGTTCCTACACAAAACCTCAAAAACCCATTAGATACAATGAGTATTTGTCATAATCAAAATCGGGTGTGACCTATAAGGTCAACACACTCGTAGTTTTACCTTTTTAGTTCTTTATTGAACTAATAAACGTGATCAAGAAATTCAACTTGTTTTAAACCAATATCAACGAGAAAAAAAAATATTATAGAAACAACGAATCAAAGGGAGAGGACAAAAAAATCAGAATTTTTTGAGAGAAATGAAATTACAAAAGTCACGATTCAAGAAAAAAAAATTAACTTTGATAAAGTACCAAATGATAGTATCACTTGCTTCAATATCACCCTTTTGTTTTTTTTTTTTTGCTTTCTTTTCTTTTTTGACCGTCTCCTTTTTTTATTTTTATTTTTCTTTTCTGAAGTTTTTTTTTTCTTAACTTGGTACACACCACAAAATAAGAACAATGAATAATGAACACGAACGAAACAAGATAGGATGATAACTAGAAAAAAAATAAAAAATAAAAGGATAGTAAACCTGATTTTAGAGCCTAAGCTTTGATACCAAATGATGCAAACCTCAATCGACACGTGTTGAGACCCAACAAACAATATTGGTGATGAGAATCAATAAGCGAGATTTATTGCATGTTCCAGTTGGACCTATCACTAAAGCAAGATCCAAGAAGATCAAAGAAGCACTTAATAGGCTGATTCAAGTTATTTCGGCTTAATCCAAGTTTTTTTTGGTGGAACTGATCTTGCTTAATTGGGCGTGACTTTCCAGACAACCAATTAATTGGCCGATTGACTTTCTAGGAAAATTAGTTGGCTGATTGACTTTTCAGACAAATTAGTTGGCCGATTGACTTTCCAGACAAATTAGTGTGCCTATTGACTTTCTAGACAAATTAGTTGGCCAATTGACTTTCTAGACAAATTAGTTGGTTGATTTACTTACCTATTTTGTAGTCTTTTCTTCAGTCATGCTTTATAAATAGCATGCACTCATTGTAATGAAAGACATCATTGAATAGATCATTGAATAAAAATGTGAGGTTTTGTTTCTTCTTTTGGTTCTTCAAAAAACTTGTGAACTTATCAAGGAATTCTTCCTTGTGGCGTTCAAATTTTATACCCTCGGTTTGTGATTTAATTATAATCATTGGGTCAAGAATTGTTACTTTATACCTTTGGTTTGCATTTAATTTATAAACATTGGGTTGGGGTTTTCTATAAAAAAATATGAATTTTAGCTTTCTTGGGCAAGTATTCCAATATTGTTCGTTAGGTCTCAACGCATGTCGATTGGTTCACATCAATTGGAACACTTACCAAATGACGCGAACCCCAACCAGTACGCATTGAAATCAAATGATCAATATTTGAATACTTGCCCAAGAAAGCTAAAATTTAGATTTTTGATAGGAAACTCTGACCCAACGTTTATAAATGAAACGTGAACTAAAAGTATAAAGTAACAAACCCCGACCCAATGATTATAACTTAATCATGAACCGAAGGTATAAAATTTGAATGCCACAAGGAAGAATCCTTAATAAGTTCTCAAGTTCCCTGAAGAACCAAAAGAAGGAACAAATCCTCACTTTTTCTTGATTTCTATTCAATGAATTTAGCTCTTACAATGGTGAGATATATATAGCTAGCATGGGGGATAAGGACGTTAAACACTTAGCAATTCCCGCACAAGCATGGGAGACAAGGACATTAAACACATAGCAATTTCCATACAAAATTAGCTCCATCAAAAACTTGGATTAAGTTTATTAAGCCTTCATCTTTATTTGGCTCAAGCTTGGAGTGTCCCATTTTTGAATAAGCCCAAATATCTTAAATCAGCCCATGAAGTGCTTCTTTGATCTTCTTGGATCTCGCTCTAGTGATAGGTCCAACATGAATATGCAATGGATCCTTTAATGAGGCTTGTTCATTCTCATCATTATCTCCTCATCTTGTGCTCCAACGTACCTTCTACTTTTTTTCAATTCGCATATTTCTTCAACATAAACTCACTGCCCAAAACTAGGGTCCAACTTCTTTCATTTTACAAAGTCATGCCCCTTCATTTTTTTTTAGCGGGACAAAGATCTCCTCACCCCGTGCTCCGATGTACCTATTCATTCTTTTAAATCGCATATTTTCTGAACACAAATTTGCTCCCAGAAGTTGCGGCCCATTTGCATTCATATTTCAAAGTTATGCTCCTTCACACTTCTTTCATGCGACACTTATATCTCCTCAACCCATGCTCCGACGTACCTTCTGTTTTGTTTTTCAAATCACATATTTCGTCAACAAAAACTCACTGCCAAAATTTGGAGTCCAACTCCATTCATTTTGCAAAGTTGTGCCCCTTCAAACTTCTTCCATGTAGGTACTTTTTGTTAAATCGCATATTTACTCAACACAAAATTCACTGTCAAAAGTTGGGGTCCAATCGCATTCAAAATACAAAGTTATCTTTCTCTGAGATTTCAACTCGAACTCGAACCCGACCCTGAACCAAAAGCCCAACCGACCCCGAACTCAATCCCAAACCTGAACTCAAACTTGACCCCAAACCTGAACCCGATCCCCAATCCCATGCACGAATAATAGAAGTAATAACAAAACTTGAACCCCATGCACGATAAACGTTCTTCAATGTCGGGTATGATTTGATCTATGATTCATGTTTTTTAATGTCAGGTACGGTTACACTATAGGGACAATGAGCAAATGGTTGATTCGGCCAAATTCGGTTAATTAACCAAAATTTTTTGGTTAATAATTTCTGTTAATTGAACTGACCGAACAAAGAAAGCTCATTGAACCAAACCTGACTGAATTACCTTTTAGGGTAATTCAGTTAACCGAATTTAACCAAAATATTTTGAAATTAATTATTAAAAACATAATATAATTGTAAATTTTTTACCAATTACAGTTTAATTAAGCAGGCCATCTATTAATTAAATTAATAAAAAGGATATTTTGGTATTGAACTATAAGAGTAGAAATAACATTTTACACTATTACCTAATTATAAATGTATTCTCTCTATTATAGTTATTATCAAAGAGCCTCTAGTAAGTATCGAGTGGGTCATAGTCCTGAGCTATGTGTGATACTGCCCATGTGGAAAACATAGATATTTTGATTGTTGGGCCTTCAATTACAGATTCTTAACTTGAAAATGAATTTAAAAAAAGGTGTGTTTTTATATATGTGTGTTGTGTAGGAGTAATAAAATTGTGTTTCTTTTTGAGAAACTTTATTTTACGTTGATTACAGTTTTGGCTTCGGTAATCAAGGGTTAATATTATTATTAACTTACTTTAATCTTGTAGAATCTTTTCAATAAAGTCTGGTCGAAGAAAAGAAGGATGTTAGCATTGCCTCTAAAATTTTCTCTGTTGGGACCGTTCCTTTGAGTTTATTCTTTAAGATCCCATTTCGTACTTAAAAATGTTTATGAATTTTTACATGGTTCATTCTAGTTTGGTTGAGCTGACATACATATTAGTCCAACGACTTTGATTGTTTCACTGTTGTATATGGTTTGATGTACGATACACATTTTTCAATGTCGGGTACAATTTGGTCTAATGACACATTTTTCGATGTTAGGTATAGTTTGATGTACAGTGCACCTTTTATGATGTCATATGGGTTTGAATGCACATATTTCGATGTTGAGTATGAATCAATGTTCGGTGCATGTTTTTTATGTCGGGTACGATTAGTATGATACACGTTCTTCAATGTCGGGTGTCACACCTTGAATCCGAAAGTGGGACCCAAGGTATGATCTAGTAACCTAGTATGTTCCCGTAGTATACCCTATACACCATCACATACACAATCATATGCAGCGGAATAATTCAACCTAATACATTTAGAATACCATACCAGAGTTTATACAAAAACATGAACTAATTCCCCAAAAAACATAACATACCCCTGGTGTCTACATAACCCAAAATGACAACCCGGCCAAGGATTAGTACTTACACAAGTACTTCTACACAACTAACCAACCACCACGCTCCTACAACGCTAGGACACTAGTGTTGGCTACTCGAAGGACATGAAAGATGTTTGTATGATAGGGGTGAGACACCTATCAATAAGGGAGAAATAGGTTATATTAGTGTGTGGATACATAATAAGTGTTATTTCAACAGCAAAACTTTCGCAATTCTAGTATTTTCACACTACAGTTCCAGCACAAAGCAATACGATCTAGTGTTGTCACACTCTTCGGTCTAAGTCGGCCTGTCTGGTGGTATTTCACACCCTTCGGTAAAAGTTGGTGCCCCTGGTAACTTGGCATAGCATAAGCCCCCACAACATTGAACCGATGCAGATATGGTGTTCTCACACCCTTTAGTAAAAACCAACATGTCTAGCGGTATTGCACACTCTTCGGAAAAAGCTGGACATCAGAGCCTAGGAAATTATTCCAACTCGATTCAATATATTAACCTACGATGTTTTAATCCAACCTGCTTTGATATATCCTCTACTTACACAAGTACTTATACACAGCTAACCAACCACCACGCTCCTAAAACGCTAGGATGCTAGTGTCGGCTACTTGAAGGACTTGAAAGATGTTTGTATGATAGGGATGAGACACCTCTCAATAAGGGAGAAACAAGTGTGTGGATACATAATAAGTGTTATTTCAATGGAAATTTTTTTCACAATTCCCGTATTTTCACAATACAGTTCCAGCACAAAGCAATACGATATAGTGTTATCACATTTTTGGCCTAAATCAGCCTGTCTGGTGGTATTTCACACCCTTCGGTAAAAGCTGGTGCCCCCGGCAACCGAGCATAGCATAAGACCCCACAACATTGAACCGATGCAGATATGGTGTTCTTACACTTTAGTAAAAACTGGCATGTCTAGTGGTATTGCATACTCTTCGGCAAAGGTCGGACATCAGAGCCTACGGTATTATTTCGACTCGATTCAATATCTTAACCTATGGTGTTTTAATCCAACCTACTTTGATATATCCTCTATGGTATTATCCCAACTTGACATTTTCACAAAACTTGGAACATTTTGGAACTCAGGTTCTTGTATCTCATTTCAATAACTCACAGCCTACGGTAGTTAACTGGAACGCTTTTTTACAAAACACATCATTCAATTCATCATCTCATTCCACACTTATTTGGTTACACAAATAATCTCATAACAGATAATTCGAAAATACAATTTAACATAATCAAAGGTGCGGTCATCTCTATATTACAATTTATACCAATATAAAGTTTTCCAACAGAAACAGAGATGATACCCGAAACCCTAATTTTCCCAAAAACTGTAAACCTAAAAATCTTGTAATTTCACCCGATAAATTTTTCCAAATAAGTAATCAAAACATCCGTATAATCGTAAACCACAGTTTTACCAATTCAGATTACAAAAATAACTGATATAAACAGAAACCCTTCCCCGAAAACCAAAACATGAACTAAACGGCTCCAAGACAGCGAACCGAGTTCCCAAAACTAAAAATCAAAAAACACAACTTCAATATAATTCTATCTATGACATATCTACCGAATCAAAAACAAAATCAAACCCTTACCTCGATTTTGGATCAAAATTCGAAAATCCTCGAAACAAAGATCTGATCCGTTATAATTGTAGATATTCCTCCCCTCATCCATCTAGTAATGTCGGATCGTTAATTCGAGTAACAGATAAGCTGAATCTTAGAGAGAGAGAGAGAGAGAGAGAGAGAGAGAGAGTTGGTTCGAGGTCTAGAGAGAGAGAGAGAAGGAGAGAGAATCTTTGTTTTCTTCTCCATTAAGCAAGTGATTTAGATATTTATAAACCTTTGACCCGGCCAGTCTCGTCGACGAAATGGAGTCCTCGTCGACAAGCATAAGAAGGGAGTTCATCGACGACGGAGTTGCCTCGTCGATGAGCCTGAGATTTCATAATTTGCAAAATCTCTCAGCATCCTCTCGTCGACGAACCTCTGAATTTCATCATCGAGCTATAGAAGGGACTTCGTCAACGAGAGAAGGAGCCTTGTCGACGAGCCTTGCTAATTTTCCCTTTTTAATTTTCCTTCTCTTTTCTTATTTATTGAATCCATGTTTCTCGAGTTCCTCAAAATTTTTATAAGGAAGGGAGGTTGTAAGAACCCGACCCAAAATTTGCAATCTATCACTCGATAACTCAACAATATAACCAAAATGCATACCTGACTCTAGGAAGAACCGACGATCACCCACATAGTAGCCCCATCTCAAATTTATAACATACCCTCACTTATGGAGGAGGAATACCGTGGTTACATACATAGGGTCTCAGGAGTTCACATTTATCACAAAACCCTCCCAGAGACTAACCACACATTAACACTCTAAACAACAGATACATCACATACTTACCTAAACCGTACTTGTAAACATTACTCCTCAGAACAAATGTGGATATTTCTGGCGTATTTTCATCTCCAATTCCCAAGAAGCCTCCTCAACCATGGGATTCCGCCACAGTACTTTCACTAATGGTATCTCCTCGGTATGCAGCTTCTGAACTTTTTGGTCAAGAATCTGAACATGTATCTCCTCATACGCATCCCTAATCTCTAAGGATTCGTAACTAATCACATGTGATGGATCCGGAACATACCTTCTCAACATGGATACGTGGAATACATCATGGATTCGAGAGAGCACTGGGGGTAGTGCAATCCTATAGGCTACCAGACCCACTCTTTCAAGTACCTCAAATGGTCCAATATACCTCGAGCTCAGCTTGCCCTTTTTCCTGAATCTCATCACCCCTTTCATCGAAGTGATTCTTAGGAATATCTTACCCCCACCTCAAATTCTAACTCACGACAGCGCACATTCTCAAAACTTTTCTTCCGACTCTGAGCTAATTTAATTCTATCCCTGATCAATCTGACCTTCTCAGAAGCCTGCTATAAAAGTTTGGGACCCAATATTTGTCGTTCACTGACCTCATCCTAGTATAGAGGAGACCGACATCTCCGACCATACAATGCTTCGAATGGTGTCATCCCAATACTAGCTTGGAAGCTATTGTTATAGGCAAACTCCACCAACAATAGGAACCAAATCCAATGACTACCGAAGTCTAACACGCAAGCCCGTAACATATCCTCCAAGATTTGTATCATCCTCTCTAAGTATGCATTAGTCTGGGAGTGGAACGCTGTATGAAAGTAAGCTTTGTCCCCAGTGCTTCCTGTAAGCTCTTCCAGAATTGAGAATTGAATCTCGGGTCTCGATTTGAAACAATGGACACCGGTACCCCATGCATTCTGACTATCTCCCGCACGTATAGTTCTGTTAGCCTACTCAAGAAGTAGGTAACCTTCATCAGTACAAAGTGAATAGATTTAACCAACCTGTCCACCATCACCCAGATTGCGTTCTGCCTGCGAAGTGCTGGTGGCAACCCGGTGACAAAGTCCTTGGAGATGTGCTGCCATTTCCACTTTGGAATGCTCAATGGTTGCAACGGCCTTGCTGGCCTCTAATATTCAGCCTTTACCTGTTGACACGTTAGACATTGCTCCACAAATCGAGTAATCTCCCTTTTCATGCCACTCCATTAGAAGGATTCGCGCAAATCCCGATACATCTTCGTGCTACCCAGATGTATTGTATACAAAGAATGATGCGCCTGTTCTAGAATCCGTCCTCCTTATCCCCTTATCGTTTGGAAAACACAGTCTGTTTCCAAACCTCAATACACCTCCTTCGAAGATGTTAAAATCTGCAGCCAGCCCCTGCTGCACCTTCCCTACAACCTCGACTAACTCCTCATCATTAGCCCGCGCGGCTTTAATCACTATAGATACTGTTGCATGCTCTGACTTCCAACTCAACGTATCAGCTACCACGTTAGCCTTGCCCGGGTGATAGATAATGGTGCAATCGTAGTCCTTGATCAGTTCCAACCATCTTCTTTACCTCATGTTCAACTCCTTCTACATAAAAAAGTATTTTAGGCTCTTGTGGTTTGTGAAGATCTCGCACTTTTCACCGTACAAGTAGTGTCTCCAAATCTTTAGCATATACACCACTGCCGCCTAATACAGATTATGTGTGGGGTAATTCTTCTCATACTCCTTGAGTTGCCGAGAAGAAGAAGCAATTACTTTCCTCTGTTGCATCAGCACACATCCAAAACCCTTCAAAGATACGTCGCTATAAATCACAAAGCCACTGTCCCCAGATGGGATGGTTAAAACCAGAGCAGTGACCAGTCAGTGTTTCAACTTCTAGAAACTCTAGTAGCACTCGTCGGTCCAATCGAATCTCACATCCTTTGTCATCAACCATGTCAGAAGGCTAGATAACTTAGAGAATCCCTCCACGAACCGCCGGTAATACCCAGCCAGTCTAGGAAATTCTCCAACATCCTGCACGCTTTTCAGTTTCACCCAGTCAACCACTACTTCTATTTTACTTGGATCAACTAAGATACCACCTCCCGAAACGACATGGCCAATAAATGCGACTTGCTTCAACCAGAACTCAAATTTCTTCAACTTGGCATAAACCTTCTTTTCTTGTAGTACCTGAAGTACCAACCTTAGATGACTTTCGTGCTCTTACGAACTCTTAGAATATACCAAAATATCATCGATGAATACCACTACGAACTGGTCCAGGTATTCATGGAAAACCCTATTTATTAGGTCCATAAATACCGTCGGAGTGTTAGTCAACCCAAAGGCATGACCAGGAACTCGTAGTGACCATATCTGGTTTGAAAAGTAGTCATCGAAACATCCTCAGTCCTAAATTTCACCTAATGATACCTTGACCATAGATTAATCTTCGAAAAGACATGCGTTCCCTACAGCTGGTCAAACAGATCATCTAGACGAGGCAGCGAGTATCGGTTCTTCAATGTTACCTTGTTGATCTCGTAATCGATGCACATTCGCATTAACCCGTCCTTCTTCTTCACAAACAATATTGGAGCTCCCCAGGATGAAACACTAGGTTTGATCAAGCCCTTATCTAGTAGTTCGTGTAGCTGCTCCTTCAACTATCTAAGTTCAGCTGGAGCCATCTGATATAGAGCTTTAGAAATCGGTGCCTTTCCTGACAACAATTCAATAGCGAACTCGACCTCCCGATCAGAAGTCTTTCGGGAATACATCTAAAAATTCATTAACCACTCGGATATCTTCAAGTTTCAAATCATCCCGAGGTGGTTCCTTCTTACAAACTAGGTACCCCTGACCACCGTCCAAGAGTAACCTTCTTGTTTGCATAGCCGATAGAATCTATGGCATCACATGCACATATGATCCTACGAATTCATATTCCCGCTCCATAGGAGGTTTAAACACTACCACTTTCCTACGACAGTCAATCATCGCAAAACTAGAGGATAACCAATCCATCCTTAGTATAACATCAAACACATGTCGTATATTACCACACTTCCAGACGGTGTAGCCACAGATAAAACCTCATCCATCACTTGGGTTTTTAGTCCCACACAGTTTCACAAAATTGGAAAATATAAAGAAGTGGGTTGCTCATGAATCGAATAATACAACAGCTCTATTTGAAAATAGTAACATGGTACCTGTCACCACGTTGCCAGTATGTTCTGCATCTGTTAGAGTAAGCGAATACACCCTTGCCTGAAGCTGTGTTTCCCCGAGGCACCTGGTTCTTTCCCCAATTCTAACTCAGTGTAGGCATGTCATTCATCAGTGTACGACAATTTTGGGATACATGGCCCAGTTCGCCAAATTGGTAACAGTTACCCACAAACAGCTGACATTCACCATCATGCCATTTGTTGCACCTGGTACAACGCTCACGAGATCGGTCCCCCTATGGACCTTGTGATTCCATACCCAAACCACAGTTCCTCTTCTTCCATTGTCTCTGTCAAGAACCAGTCTGTGAGCCAGAAGATACTAGCCTCTTCTTCTGATCCTGTGCCACCTCATCCTCCCGGAGACCAGCCTCAACTACGGCGGCTTTATGCACTAGAATAGGAAAGTCTTGAATCTGCAGCATTCCTACCAGCCTATGGATGTCTTTCCTCAAACCCTTCTCGAACCTCCGAGCCTTTTTGTACTCGTTTAAGATCATACACGGTGCAAAATCTGCAGCATTGCTACCAGCATCTGGTTGTGTAACTCTACACTGTCAAGGTCCCCTAAGTCAGACTCAAGAATTGGTCTGCCTTTGCATCATAGACAGAAGTCGGGAAGTGTCTTAAAGAATACATCCTTAAAATAGTCCCACGTCATCCCTAATGAATCAGTTCTCTACTGTTCAAGTAGACTCATCGCCATCCACTACCTCTCAGCTTCTCCTGCTAGCTGAAACGTAGCATAGAGAACTTTCTGTTCATCAGTGCAATACAGAACTTTTAGTTTTTTCCTGTCTTCTACACCTAGTTCTCCTCTACAATCGAGTCAGATCCTCTAGTAAACGTCAGAGGATGCATGCGGGTGAACTTCTCAATGGTGCGACCCGCAGCCATAGGTGGACGCTCTCGTCCCCTGACATTTCATCTGATCTCATGCATAATATGGCTGGTCAATCCCTGAGGCACGGAAGGTGACCCTTCACTTGCAGTACCCTCCATGCTACTATGCCAGTTGCTATCCTTGGGCTCCGTACTGAAAATAGTACAGGAATAGGTTAGTATTCCTCTATCATAGCATAATTAACACAATCATTATAGAATAATTATGTTAACTTCTAGACTCTCAGGTTCAGAGGTTTGTCCTACCGCACAAATACGAAACCATCAATGGTTTGCCGTGATTTTACTGAAATTTTCATTCCAAGAAAAACATAGAACACCATTAATGAATCTCTGTCTAGCTACCAGAAAACCATCGACCTACTTTACCCATTCCCTACATCCTATGCTCTGGTATGTTCACAAAATCATGCCTAACCAACAAGTCTACAAGACCTAACAGCTTAGTTAACTCTGATACCAAGCTGTCACGCCTCGAACACGAAAATGGGACCGAGGGGTGTGATTTAGCAACCTACCCTGTCCCTACATCATACAATCATCCATAATACTACACAATATAAGGGTCTGACCCTGTAGGGTTCACATTTACCCTGTAGACCATCGCATACACAATCATACGCAGCAGAATAATTCAACCTAATACATTCATAATACCATACCAGAGTCTATACAAAAATAGGATCTAATTCTCCAAAATACATAACATACCCTAGGTGTCCACATAACCCAAAATGACAACCCAACAAAGGATTAGTAGTTACACAAGTCTACACAGCTAACCAACCACCATGCTCTTAAAACGCTAGGACGCTAGTGTCAGCTACTCGAAGGACATGAAAGAAGTTTGTATGATAGGGATGAGACACCTCGCAGTAAGGGAGAAACAGGTTATATCAGTGTGTGGATACATGAGTGTTATTTCAATAGCAAAACATAAACAATTCGCAATTCTAGTGTTTTTACAATATAGTTCCAATATACATACGATACAAAGCAATACGATCTAGTGTCATCACACTCTTCGGCCCAAGCCAGCTTGTATGGTGGTATTTCACACCCTTTGGCAAAAGCCGGTGCCCCCAGTAACCTGGCATAGCATAAGCCCTCACAGCATTGAAGCGATGCAGATATGGTGTTCTCACACCCTTCGGTAAAAACCGACCTGTCTAGTGGTATTGCGCACTCTTTGGCGAAATCCGGACACCAGAGCCTATGGTATTATTCTGACTCGGTTCAATATCTCAGCCTGCGGTGTTTTAATCTAGCCAGCTTTGATATATCCTCTATGGTTATCCCGACTCAACATTTTCACAAAACTTGGAACATTTCGAAACTCACGTTCCTATATCTCATTCAATAACTTATAGCCAACGGTAGTTAACTGGAACGCTTTTGCACAAAACACATTATTCAATCCATCATTTCATTCTATGGAGTTGCCTCATCGATGAGCCTGAGATATCAGAATTCCCAAAATCTCTCGGCATCCTCTCATCGACGAACCTCTAAATTTCATCGCTGAGGTATAGAAGGGACTTCGTCGACGAGAGAAGGAGCCTCCTCGATGAGCCTTGCTGATTTTCCCTTTTTAATTTTCCTTCTCTTTTCTTATTTATTTAATCCACATTTCTAGGGTCGGGTTCTTACACTGACTGCGATTCGATGTACGATTTGCGTTTTTTTATGTTAAGTATGATTCAATGTACGATTCAAATTTTCCATTGTGGGTATGGTTCTAATGCAAATCATAGCACAACTTCAAAAGAACTAGTCCAAGTCCCAATTGGGCCAGTTACGAGAGCACGAGTAACGAAATTTAAAGCTGCACTCAATGAACTAATTCAAGAGGCATGGACTCAAGAAAACTCGTGGAGGCCCATTGAGCATTACCTAAATGAGCAACAAAGATTCATCAACATGATTCAAGCTCTAGAAGAATTTGGCCAAGGCTAAGCTTAAATTGGCATGTTGAAATTGGGTTTGATAACACAACCATTTAAAGCTCCCCACTTTCCTTTTTTATTTTAGGCATGTGATAAGCCAATTAAAGGATTGATTGTCTTTTTTTTCTTTTAGGCAAGTAATAGTTATTTCTTTACCAGATTTTAGCCTCAATGATAACAAGTTTTACCTTTTTCTCCTCAGAGTAGTTGTGGCACTCAAAAATCAACTCCACCTTCCTCTCCCATTCCAAGTACGCTTCAGGATCGTTTTCCCCTTCGAACGATGGTATCTTCATTTTGATGTTTCCTAGGTCTCTGTCAGTCCCATCTTGCCATCCCGGATCTATTTGGAAACCTCTACCACGCCTTTCTCCCCTTGGCACAAACCTACCCTCACTGTTTAATGAACCTTGATCCTCTTCATCTTCGAACTCAACCTCGTGGTTGTCATTAGAATCTTTGATGTGTGCACACTTTTCTTGCCTTCTAGAATTAGGGACTCTTTGGGGATGCCCCTCGCACCAAGTAGCAATAACAACATGATGTAAATCATAGCACAACTTCAATGGAACTAGTTCAAGTCCCAATTAGTCCGGTTACGAGAGCACGAGCAAGGAAATTTAAAGCTTTACTCAATGGATTGATTCAAGCGGCATGGACTCAAGAAAATTCGTGGAGAGCCATTGAGCATGACCCACATTGGCAACAAAGATTCATCAACATGATTCAAGTTCTAGAAGAATCTAACCAAGGCTAAGCTTAAATTGGCATGTTTAAGAATACTCTTTTTTGGGTATGATTGTAAGGCTTGCATGCCATTTATTTTCCTTTTATTTGTTTTGAATTTTATAAGCTTGTATGGCTAATAGCACATCCATTTAAAGCTCCCCGCTTTCATTTTCTATTTTAGGCATGTGATCAGCCAATTAAAGGACTGGTTGTCTTTTTTTTTTTCTTTTAGGCAAGTAAGAGTTATTTCTTTACCAGATTTTAGCCTTAATTAGGATAACTATTTTAGGAATTTTCCTTGTAATGGTCAGCCTATAACTAGGCGTCTAAGCAACGAAAAGAGGCATATCATTATGCAGTAAATTGTGAGAGTATTTTCTCGGCAATTCTTTGAAGAACTACTCAAACTTATTAGGATTTCCTGTGGCGTTCACCAATGACTTATCAAACGGTTTTCCACCACCGTTTGTGGCGTCTTCCTTATATTGAGGATCTTGTTTCGCAATAAACAATGGGTTGAGTTCATATATACCAAGGTTCTTGTTTGTCGTAAACAACGGGTCGAGGTATATCATTCAATTCTGAACGTTGAACGATCTTGGGTTCCTTTTTTTTTTCGTTGTCAGATCTCGTTACTTTTGCGGGATTTGCATCACATCATTGCCTATCCATCTGATCTCGAATCTCATTAAACACCACGTTCATGCGTTCAAATTGTTGTTTCATAGCAACATGAAAGACAAATCGTCCCTTCCTTCTTTGTTGATGCGTCACCCCTAGAAGACATATTTTGAAACTATTAAGAAATGTTAGAAATAATTCCTCAAAACACTCCCTCACGTGTTTGCACTCAAATTATGTCACTCACACTTGTGTTTCACTCTTAAATTGGCTTTTTCCTGATAGTCTCACGCCTTTTTGCACTTGTAGTTTCCCCTTCTCAGTTCATTATTAAACTAATGATCAAGAAATTCAACTTGTAGTATTTAAACCAATACCGACGGCAAGAAAATATCATAGAAACAACAGATCAAAGGAAGAGGACAAAAATCAGATATTGAGAGAAATGAAACTACAAAAGTCATGATTCAAGAAAAAAAATTAACTTTGATAAGTACCAAATGATAGCATCTCTTGCTTTAATATCACTTTTTTTTTTTTGTGCTTTTTTTTATGTCTCTTTTTTTTTTTTTTTTCAGCTAGGTACGTCACAAAATAAGAACAATGAATAATGAACACAAACGGAACAAGACGATAACAAGAAACAAAAGATAAAAGGATGATAAACCTGATTTTAGAGCCTAAGCTTACTAATTGATGTGAACCTCAATCGACACACGTTGAGATCCAACGAACAATTTTTGAATACTTGCCCAAGAAAGCTAAAATTCAGATTTGGGATAGAAACCTCGACCCAATGTTTATAAATGAAATGCGAACCGAAGGTATAAAGTAACAAATCTCGACCTAATGATTATGATTGCATCATGAACCAAAGGTAAAAAAGCTCAGCCCAATGATTATAATTAAATCACGAACCAAAGGTATAAAATTTGAATGCCAGAAGGAAGCTTGATAAGTTCATAAGTTCTCTGAAGAACTTAAAGAAGAAACAAAACCTCACGTTTTCTTGTTTTCTATTCCACGATGTCCTTATTCTTACAATGAGAAGGGTATTTATAAGCAGGCATAGCCTGGGAAACAAAGCATTAAACACTTCTAACCACTCTCAACAACTCTCAACAACTCACTAAGACATGCACATACAAGCAACAAGTTGTCTTGCAAGATTACAAATTAAATAGAAAACAAAAGTCAAGGTGAGGCCCAATTTCGTGTGGGCCCAATGAAGTCGTGTGGATCTTGGACTCGAACTTGCTTTGGCAAATCAACTGGGGTCTTTATGCACTGAAAATCATCACGTAATCCATGTGTACGCCCAATTAAGCAAGATCAACTCCATCAAAAACTTGGATTAAGTTTATTACGCCTTCATTTTTCTTTGGGCCAAGCTTGGAGTGTCCCATTTTTGAATAAGCCCAAATATCTCGAATCAAACCATTAAGTGCTTCTTTCATCTTCTTGGATCTTGCTCTTGCAACAGGCCCAAGTGGAGCATACAATGATCTTTTAATGGTGCTTATTGATTCTCATCAGGTGTGAAAACGAGTCCAAGTAGATGCAATGAGAAGCCATTACATATAAGAACACCACTTTGATTAAAAGAACATAACTAGGAGCCACTACATATAAGAACACGATCTGAATTTAATGAATGCAACAAGGAGGCATTATGCGTAACAATAGGACTTGGATTAAATGAATACAAGACGTTCAAGAGCATGGATTAGATGATTAAATGCTGTAACTTGGAGCCATTTCATGTAAGAACACATCCTTGATTTAATGAATGCAACAAGGAGCTATTATGAGTATAATACATAACCTGGATTAAATGAATGCATAATGAGACATTACATCTAAGAATGCCACCTAGATTAAATGAATGTAAAAGGAACCATTATGTGTAATAACACAGCCTTGATCAAATGAATACAACCTTCCATTACATATATGAACATGACCCAGATTAAATGAATGCTTCTATAAGCCACTATCTGCTTGAAACATGACCTAGACTACAAGAATGTAACCAAGAGTCATTGTGTGCAAGAACATGACCTGAATTAAATGAATGTAGCCAATAGCTAATATGGGTGAGTACACAACCTGTATTGCATAAATGTAAGCTGGAGAAAAAACATGTAATAACACAACCTGGGTTAAATTCATGCAACCAAAAGCCGCTATGTGCAATGTATGGAACACTGTATGAATTAAACGAATGCAATTAGGAACCGTCACGTGTAAAACCATGACTTGGTTAAATTAATGCAACCAAGAGTTATTACATGTAAGAACACAACCAGAATTAATGGCTCATGCTTGTATGCACTTAATCTAGTTTGTGTTCTCACGTAATGGCTTCTAATCACATTTATTTAATTCAAGTCCTCTTCCTATACATATGATTGCTTCATTTTGCATAGGCCACGTTCTTACATGTAATGGGTCTTCGTTACATTCATTTAATTTGAGTCTTGTTTCTTACATGTAATGACTCCTCGTTGCATCCATTTAATTCATGTCGGGTTCTTACATGTAATAGCTCTTGGTTGCATTCATTTAAACAAGTCATGGTTTACACATGATGGTTCCTAATTGCAAATAGGCCTAAGCTTTTGGGGAATTTATGGTGAGAAAATATGCAATTTAAAAGAAAGAATAGGTACGTTGGAGCATAGGGTGAGGAGATCTAGGTCCCACTGAATAAAAAAAAAAAAATGAAGGGGCATAACTTTGCAAAATGAATGGAGTTGGACCCCAGCTTTTGGCAATGAGTTCGTGTTGAAGAAATATGCAATTTGAAAAAAACAAAAGGTATGTTGGAAGCACGGGTTGAGGAGATATAGCCACATGAAAGGAGTACGAAGGAGCATAACTTTGATCAATGAATGCAAATAGACCCTAGCTTCTGGGAGCAAATTTTTGTTGACAAAATATGCGATTTAAAATATAGAAGAGGTGCGTCAGAGATCAGGGTGAGCAGATCTAGATCCCATTGGAGTAAAATCGAAGGGGCATAACTTTGTAAAATGAATGGAGTTGGACCCCAACTTTTGAGAGTAAATTTATTTTGATTTCATATACACTTTAAAAAAAAAAAGAAAAAAAAAAGAGGTACATGGAGATAGGGGTGAGGATATATAGGTCTCGCTGGAAAAAAGGTGCGAAGGAGCATAACTTTGTCTTGGATGATTTGTTGTACTTGTCCTTTTACGAGGGCATTCGAATCGAAAATCCAAGTGGGATGAAAAAAAAAAAAAACACATGAAATTGTGTTTGGAACACAAAGTTAGGGATGGAAAAAAAAAACAAAAAATGAATGAATGAAACTAGGAGCCATTACGTGTAAGAATAGAAGTGATGCGAATTCCTGCCAAAATAACGAGATCCGACAATGAAAAAAAAAAAGGAACCCAACATCGTTCTACGTTCAAAATTGAATGATAGACCTCAACCCGTTGTTTATGATAAACAAGAACCTTGGTATATACGACCTCAACCCGTTGTTTATTGCGAAACAAAAACCTCGGTATAAGGAAGATGCCACAAACTGTGGTGGAAAATCGTTTGATAAGTCGTTGGTGAACGCCATGGGAAATCTCGATAAGTTTGAATAGTTTTTCAAAGAACCGTAGAGAAACTACTCTTATAGTTTTACTCCATCATCCCTTTTGTTCTTACAATAAGAAAGCTTTTATAGGCATAGCTTGGGAGACAAAGCATTAAACACTTCAAACCACTCTCAACAACTTACTAAGACTTCTTGCAAGATTACAAATTAAATATAACATAAAAGTCAAAGGTAGACTCAACAACTCAACAACTTACTAAGACCATGCAAGCAAAACAAGTTGTCTTGCATGATTACAAAGTAAATATAACACAAAAGTCAAATAGTCAAATCCCATATTTGAATAGCAGACCATTATTACAGCATTTAAACATGGCAATTTAAGCTTGGCCTTGGCTAGATTCTTCTAGAGCTTCAATCATGTTGATGAATCTTTGTTGCTCACGTGGGTCACGCTCAATGGGCCTCCACGAATTTTCTTGAGTCCATGCCTCTTAAATCAGTCCGTTGAGTGCAGCTTTAAATTTCCTTGCTCGTGCTCTCGTAACTGGCCCAATTGGCACTTGGACAAGTTCATTTGAAGTTGTGCTATGATCTGCATCAAGAAGTTGGAGTAAATGAATGTAAAGTGGAGCCAATTATGTTTAAGAACACTATTTGGATTTAATGAAAGCAACCAGAATCCGCTACTATAGGACCACAACATGGGCTAAATGATTGCAACCTTCTACCATTACATGAAAGAATACGACCTGGATTATATAGATGCAAGTAAGAGCCATTACTTATAAGTACACGGCTTGGATTCTCAAACCAAGTAGCCTTTATGTGTTGGAACACTACTTGGATTTATATGGAATGAGGAGTCATTACGTGTATGAACATGACCTGGGTTAAATGAATGCAACCAGGAGGCAATAGGTGCGAGAACAAGTCCAAGTAAATGCAACTAGAAGCCATTACATATGTGCTTAGAGGATTAAATGCATTCAAGGAGGAGCCATTACGTGTAGGAACACAACCTAGATTTAATGAATGCAACAAGGAGCTATTACGAGTATAAGACATGGCTTGGATTAAATGAATTGATGCGAACCCCAATCGACACACGTTGAGACCCAACAATCTATATTGGAATACTTTCCAAATGACAAAAACTCCAATCGACACGTGTTGATACCCAACAATCAATATTGGAATACTTTCCAAATGATGTGAACCTCAACTAACACGTGTTGAAACCCAATAATCAATATTGGAATAGTTGCCAAATGATGCAAACCTCAACTGACACACGTTGAAACCCAACTATAAATAGTGGATTACTTGTCCAAGAAAACTAAGATTCAGATTTTGGATAGAAAACTCTGACCCAACGTTTATAAATGAAACACAAACTTTGGTTTAGTAACAAACCTTGACCCAATGATTATAATTAAATCACGAACCAAAGGTATAAAGTAACAAACCTTGACCCAATGATTATAATTAAATCACAAGCCAAAGGTATAAAGTTTGAACGCCACAAGGAAGAATCCTTGATAAGTTCACAAGTTTTCTAAAGAACCAATAAAAGGAACAAAACCTCACATTTTTTTCAATCTTCTTTTTTTTGGTAGAATGTGGCTACAAGTCTATTTATAAACCCCTCAAATTAAATTTAATTCAAATTCAAAATTAAATTTAAATTCAAATTCAAAATTAAAATAACGTAACCCTAAAGTCCTATAATTAATGAAGATAAAATAGGCTCACGTGCCTATACTTATTGAAATTAAAAAATCTATTCTAAACCACTAGGCTATGCCGCCCCCCATTGTAGCTTAGACATGGATTAAAGCTGATTCTTCTTCTTTCAAGCCCATCTTGAATGTTGAGGGGTCTTACTTGATAAATTTGTGTACTCGGCCCAAGTGCATTGCACCAATCCTTGCATTACTTCATTGATCTTCTTAGCTTTTGACCTTATGATATGCCCATATGGAACTTGCAATGGATCCTTTAATGGTTCTTGTCGATTCTTATCATGAATGCAACATGAGACATTACATCTAAGAATGCCACCTGGATTAAATGAAAGAAACTAGGAACCATTACGTGTAAGAACACAACTTGGATCAAATGAATGAAACCAAGAGCCATTGCGTATATGAACATGACCCAGATTAAATGAATGAAACTCTAAGCCACTATGTGCTTGAAACATGACCTAGACTACAAGAATCATGGGGAGCTTTTATGCCTTCATGGCCTTGAAGAGTGCACAAAATTCTCGATTGAAGAAGGAAGATGAACCTGCCAATGATTTCGTATCTCTATGGGTCAAGAATCATCCGTAGCAATTTTGCTCAGAGGTTGAAAGACTCTTCGTTGAGGCCAATTGTAAATTGATTGGAGCTGTTCGAGTTGGAAAATTCCTTTTCAGTACGAAATTGATCCTTGATGGTGTGAAGGAAGACCATCAAGGTGATGAAGATGATTTCCGTACTCCGAAGGATATTTTTCGAGTCAACGTGGAAGCCAATCATAAGACTAAATTTGATTCCCATGTTTCAAAGGTCCTGAATGTTACGACTTGCAGTAGCTGTAGGTGTTCCTTTCGAACTGTGGAGTCGGAAGTCGAGCAGGTTTTCTAGTTTCGAAAGTTTAATATCAATTTTGATTTAAATTTGTAGAAGAGAAGGACATTGTTTCAGTGTTCTATGGTGATTACTTTGCTTCATTTTTTGTTGGTTGATTTCATTCCTTGATTTAGTATTTTGGTTCTTGTTTATTCTTACAGTTCAAGAGTTGCCTTTCTAGGTCATTTTGTTGATTCGATTGTGTCTTTCGGATCGGATTTTTTTTTTGGTGGTTGATTTTGTTCTTTCCAATTGGAATCATTCATCCTCATTTTCTGTTAGGATTTTTGCTTTGAGTTGTGTTTGTTTTTCATTATGTTCGATAGCTCTTCCTTCATTCTTGTTCAGCGGTCAAAGTTCATTCTGTTCTTGCTTTTGATTGGAGTGGGTGTTCATGTTTGTTTCTTTTTGACCTTGGTGTTTTATTGTTTCTGCTGTTCTTGTTGTTCTTGATTTGTGTGTCTCTCCTATTCCGTGTGTCATTTTTTTTTATTCATTATCTTCATCATTCCCAGTCCGCGCTTTGAATCAGGTTCTTTGATAGTTTGTGTTATCTTGCTTTCGGCTGTTTGCAAGCACCTGTTCCATCATTGGGGTTGGTGTTTCTATAGGTGGCCACATGGGCTGTTGATGTTTCGAATGTGTATTCTCTGCTGGTGTTTCTGCATTTCAAAATTTTACCTCCAAAATAGTTTGAATTCAATTTTTGAATTTTGTTTAGGTTGCTAATTGCTCCTTGCACTGACACTGGCCATTATGACGGATGAATTGTCCAATGTGTTGAATGTTGGGGGGTTCGCGTGGCATTTTAACTTGCTTGGTCTCTTTCCATTTTTGGTTTTCCCACTTCATGAAAGGAGCAATTTTGGATTGTGGTTTTCTTCAAGCCGTATTTGATATTGTAATTTTGTGGGGGTTTTTTGGATGCAAAATTGCAATGTTTTGATGCTATATTTGTTATGCTGCTTAGATTTTTCCTTGTATTGATTGACTTTTTGCCCCTGGGTATGCCCAGGTCTGATGTAAATTTTTGTTATTTGTGTTGTTAAGATTGGGTGCTTTGGTCTCCCTGCTCGGTGTATGTTTGGAATTTACTGTACACATCCCATTATGATCAATATATTTACCCTTTACTGATAAAAAAAAAAAGTCACTCAATATTGTATACAATTCCTTAACATATTCAAATCCCAACAACTTTGCATTTAAAGTAGAGACGAGGGCATACCTTTTGACAATGCATCAGCCATAATATTGTCCTTACCTTATTTTTATTTGATTACATAAGGGAAGGTCTCAATGAATTCATCGACTTGGCATGCCTTCTATTCAACTTACCTTGTCTATTCAAGTGCTTCAAGGACTCATGGTCAGTATGTATGAAAAATTCTTTTGGCCAAAGGTAGTGTTGCCAGGTATCTAATGCTCTCACCAATGCATAAAGCTCCTTGTCATTTGTCGGGTAGTTCAAAGCTGCCCTATTTAGCTTTTCACTAAAATTGGCAATTGGCTACTTCTCCTACATCAAAACAGCTCCAAAATTTTTAGAAAAATCAGGTAATGCTAATAAAGGAGCACCGCATAACCTTTATTTAGTCTTAAAAAATGCACAAGAGCTCACAACCCCATTTAAAAACCCAAAATTTTTTTAACAATTTCAGTGAGTGGTGCGGCTAGTGCACTAAAATTTTTGACAAATCATTGATAAAACTAGCTAAACCATGAAAACTTCTTACCTCCGTGATTGACTTAGGTGCTAGCCATTCCTTGATGGCCTTCACCTTTTCCACATCCACCGCTATTCCTTTCACGCTAACAACATAGCCAAGAAACAAACCTTTGTCCAAGCAAAAGAAACATTTCTTTTAATTGGCATATAGTTTTTCTTTTCTACTTATAAACGCATGCAATGCATGATTCATTAACCTCATGAATATACTTGGCGCATTGGTTAGACCAAAAGGCATTACCAACCACTCATACAATCCATATTGGTGCAAATGATAGCACAACTTCAAAGGAATTTGTCCAAGTGCCAATTGGGCTAGTTACGAGAGCATGAGAAAGGAAATTTAAAGCTACACTCAACAGACTAATTCAAGAGGCATGGACTCAAGCAAATTCGTGGAGGCCCATTGAGCGTGACCCACGTGAGCAACAAAGATTCATCAACATGATTGAAGCTCTAGAAGAATCTGGTCAAGGCCAAACTTAAATTGGCATGTTTAAATGCTGTAATAATGGTGTGCTATTCAAATGTGAAATTTGAATCTTTGTCCTTGCTTTTCCTAGTTTTGTTGTTTCCTTTTTGCAAAAGTATGAGGATGTCTTCCCGAGGAAACACCACATGGGTTGCCTCCAATACGAGGGATTGAACATCAAATTTATTTTGTTCTTAGTGCGACAATTCCAAACCGACTAGCATATAGGGGCAATCCCGGGGAGACAAAAAAGCTTCAACGGCAGGTAAGTGAGTTATTAGAAAAGGGGCATGTGAGGGAGAGCATGAGTCCATGCGCCATTCCGGTCTTACTTGTACCTAAGAAGGATGAGACCTGGAGAATGTGCATTGATTTTCGAGCCATTAACAACATAACGGTAAAGTATCGTCATCCTATTCCTCACTTAGATGATATGTTAGATGAACTGCATGGTTCTTGTGTATTTTCTAAGATTGATTTAAAGAGTGGTTATCATCAGATTAGAATAAAAGAAGGAGATGAATGGAAAACTGCCTTTAAAACAAAGTATGGTTTGTATGAATGGTTAGTCATGCCTTTTGGATTGACTAATGCTCTGAGCACCTTTATGAGACTTATGAATCATGTTTTGCGTGCATTTTTATAGGTAGATTTGTAGTTGTCTACTTTGATGATATACTCATGTAGTACATTTGAAATCTGTTTTAGATGTCCTTAGGAAAGAAAAGTTGTTTGCTAATTTGAAGAAGTGTACTTTTTACACTGATAAGCTTGTTATTCTAGAATTTGTTGTTAGTACACAAGGTATACTGGTTGATGAAGAGAAGGTACGTGCAATCCAAGAGTGGCCAAGTCCCACAAGTAGGTAATGTTCATAGTTTTCATGGACTTGCTAGTTTCTACTGGCGGTTCGTGAGGGACTTTAGTAGCATAGTCGCACCAATTACCAAAGTGATCAAGAAGAATGTTGGATTTAGATGGGGAGAAGAACAAAAGAAGGCGTTCCAATTAATCAAATAGAAGCTAAACAACGCCCCCTTATTGTCTTTACCTAATTTTTCAAAAACGTTTGAGGTTGAATGTGATGCTTCAGGTGTTGGCATAGGCACAGTTCTTATGTAGGAAGGACGACCAGTTGCTTACTTCAGCAAGAAACTAAGTGGGGCAGCCTTAAACTACCCAACTTATGATAAGGAGTTGTATGCATTGGTTCGGGCTTTAGAGATGTGGCAACACTACCTATGGCCTAAGGAATTCTTGATTCACACTGATCATGAGTCCTTGAAATGCTTGAAGGGACAAGACAAGCTAAACAAAAGGACTGCGCATTGGGTGGAGTTCATTGAGACATTTCCATACGTCATCCGGTATAAGCAAGACAGGGGGAATATGGTCGCCGATACACTTTCTCGCAGGTATGCATTACTCTCCACACTTGATGCAAAATTTCTTGGTTTTGAGCACATTAAGAACTTATATGCTGATGACTAGGCTTGTGAAAAAACCGCTTGTGGTAAGTTCTTTAGGCTTGATGGATTCCTGTTTCAAGAGAATAAGTTGTGTACCAAATTGTTCCTTTTAGCTGTTTTGCCGGAACACTTCTATTGGCCTCACATGAAAAAAGATGTTGAGAGTATTTGTAGTAGATGTGTCACATGTAGGCAAGCCAAATCCAGAGTGAGGTCCAACGGTTTGTATACCCCTTTACCAATTCCTAGTGAGCCTCAGATTGATATTTCCATGGACTTTGTGTTTGGATTGCCTAAGACTAAAGGTGGGAGAGATTCAATTTTTGTGATTATGGGTAGATTTTCTAAGATGGCAGACTTTATTCTATGTCACTAAACGGATGATGTCTCGTATGTTACTAATTTTTTCTTTGGAAATATTGTGAGATTACATGGCATGCCTAGAACAATTGTTTTGGATAGAAATGCTAAGTTCTTAAGTTATTTTTGGAAGACTTTGTGGTGTAAGCTTGGTACTAAACTATTGTTTTCTACTACTTGTCATCCACAAATTGATGGTCAAACTGAAGTAGTAAAGATGACTTTGTCTACTTTATTGAGGCTAATCATTAAAAAGAACATCAAAACATGGGAAGAATGTTTACCACATGTTGAGTTTGCTTATAACAGATCTGTTCGTTCTGCTACTAAATTTTCACCATTTGAAATTGTGTATGGATTTAATCATTTAACTCCATTGGATTTATCTCCTTTACCTTTGACTGAGCATGTTAATTTAGATGGCAAAAAGAAAGCTGACTTTGTCAAGCAGATTCATAAGAAAGCACGACTAAACTTTGAGCGAAGAATGGAGCAGTATGCAAAACAAGTCAACAAGGGGCGTCACAAGCTACTTTTTGAACCCAGAGATGGGGTTTGGTTGCATATAAGAAAAGAGAGATTTCAGGCGTAAAGATGTTCCAAATTGCTTCCAAGAGGAGATGGACCCTTCCAAGTCCTAGAGCACATCAATGACAATGCTTACAAGCTAGATTTAACTGGTGAGTACAATGTAAGTGCCACTTTTAGTGTTACTGATTTGTGTCCTTTTGATGTAGGTGATGATTTGAGGGCAAATCCTTTGCAAGAAGAGGGGAATGATGCAAATCATAGCACAACTTGAAAGGAACTTGTCAAAGTGCCAATTGGGCTGGTTATGAGAGCACGAGCAAAGAAATTTAAAGCTGCACTCAATGAACTGATTCAAGAGGCATGAACTCAAGCGAATTCGTGGAGGCCCTTTGGGCATGACCCAAGTGAGCAACAAAGATTCTTCAACATGATTGAAGCTCTAGAAGAATCTAGCCAAGGCCAAGCTTAAATTAGCATGTTTAAATGCTGTAATAATGGTGTGCTATTCAAATATGGGATTTGACTCTTCGACTTTTGTGTTATATTTACTTTGCAATCATGCAAGACAACTTGTTTGCTTGCATAGTCTTAGTAAGTTGTTGAGTTGTTGAGCCTACCTTTGACTTTTGTGTTATATTTAATTTGTAATCTTGCAAGAAGTCTTAGTAAGTTGTTGAGAGTAGTTTGAAGTGTTTAATGCTT